>NC_137833.1:16671434-16693934 GCF_963921795.1 Nannobrachium achirus
CGCACACACACACAATGTGAGAGAATGATATGGAATGATACAAGAATGCCCCTGAGAAAAGATGTGTAGAAGATCTAAGGAGTGCTGCTGTTATAAATATGCGAGTGCTGCGGTGGGAGGGGGTATGTTTGCGTTATACAGTACGTGCGTGCACCACTCTCTAGCAATAGACAAGCGGATCAAACGCATGGTGAAAAATACATCAAAGACATGAAAGGAAGTGCTACCGCTCACGTGACTGAAAGCGTGGACCTAATCTGTGTCAGTGTGTACCTGTACACTGTACAGGAATGTATATACCAGGGGTCTTTCAATGTTTTCAGGCCAAGGACCCCTTAGCTGAGAGAGAGATGAAGCACAACCTTTTAGATTCCATATAGTTTCATCGTTTGACAGCACAATCGTCAGTGTATTTTGGATTCTTGTCAATTTGTGTTTTCAGATATTTAACCACTTGAACCGTCAATACTTAATGAACTTGACCTTTCACTCTCTCTTTGCTGAAAATAGCCAATCTACAAGCTCACAACACCTTGCAGCGCGAGTCGTTGTGAGCTTCTAGATCTGCTATTTTTGGCTTCAGTTTTCTGAATATTCAGTTTTCTGAATATATGGACAAGTGGGTTCAAGTGGTTAATATAAAAAAGGAGGAAAAAGGTTTCTATCACACACAGATTTGGAGGACCCCCTGTAGTAACTCTGAGGACTCCCTAGGGGTCCTGGACCCCCTGTTGAAGACCCTTGGTATATACTGTTCCAAAATGTTATAAAAGATTGTCAAACATTGTAAAAATAATATTGCGCGTGGCCAAAATACATTTCAAATACATTGTGGCAGTGTACTTCCTTGATGCGAAATATAACTTCAAATAGGCCTACATTTCTGGCCAATCTTGCATAATTGTGGAACATGCATGTTAATAGGTGATAATACATACAGTAATATATACGCATGATGTGTGTTTATTAACACTGTTCCCACCATCACTACCACAGCAGCATATATAACCTCAATCCTCATACATTATGCATGCAGTCCAAAGCATGAGTTAAGTTGGTCCCTTTTTCTTTTAGCTGGCATCATCATTTTAACACGACTTAATACGTCCGCACTGTAAATAGCCGTCATAAAAAGCTGTATGTACTCTTGCCCCATAAACAACCTATATGAGAAATCTAAATGAAAACCCTCCTCAGCAAATCTGTGGGTCCACTGTGGTACAGTGTTTATTTCGACTGCAAATTTTGATTAGCTTTAGCCATATCTTTTCATCAGATTTTTTATGTTTCAGTCGACGATTTTTAGGCGACTAAATCTACAGTTTCCAATTTTCTGTACTTATACTCCACTACAATTACAAATATTGTACCGCTAGTTATTTGAAAACTTTAGTTATTAGTTACTTTTTAGATTTTGATTATTATTACAAAACATACATTACGCCACTTCAGCCCTATTTAAACTTTGTCTATTTGAAAATAGCCGATCTACAAGCTCACAATGCCATGTCATCAGCCTCAAGGTGCGACACATTGTGAGCTTGTAGATCTGCTGTTTTCATAAGATTGTAATGCGTTTTATTACATTTGAAAGGTATATTTTAATACCAATACGTTTTTATTTATTTTACTTTTTGATTACGGGAGTTAATCAAAAACACAGGACCGTTGCGTTTCTTTCCGTTTGCTGCATGATTAAAACGCATTGAATTTGGTTGTGCAAGGCTGTGCGGAATCCACACTGCGGATCCGAAGAGGAGTCATAAAAGGAGTCAATGAGTTTTTACGGCATGCGACAAGACGCACCCTAACCCTAACTGGGTTCGATCGGGAAAAAACGCACAGCCACAGCCACCTGCCGCATGGCAAATTCGGAGCCGGTGTGCATGAGGTCATAGAGAATCATTGTTTTCTTTAAAAAAATTGAATCGTCCGTTTTTTCCGTGCGAGAAAAAACACATCTGTGTGCAAAGGGCTTTACTTGTAGTGATGTACTGTAAATGTCCAGTAGTGTTTCTAAATTGCAGCGTTCATACTTGACCGCATGATCTTTTCTGACCACTCCAGGAGATGCTCCATCCATCCTGCCCCTCACAGAGATTCTGATCACTCCCATGCACAAAATATACTTTTTTTTCCTACTGAAATCCTGTCTCCTGCCATCCCTCAATAATGCTTCCCTCAAACATGTTGAATGAATGAGGCACTTAGTTCATGTGACAGCTAACGGTTGGAATGAGACCATGTTGATCGGATTTGGAATGCATTGGATTTTACAGCAGGATAATGCATTTTAACCCATTTAGGCCTAGAATTATTGAATGCTTTAACCAGTGAAAAATAGCAGATATACAAGCTCACAGCGCGGCACCGAGTGCCGCGCTGCGAGCTTGTAGATCTGCTATTTTTGAAAAAGTTGTGAAAATGTGTGCAAATCTTTGGATATGTGTATTTTCAAAGCGAACGTTTGTAACTCAAATTTTGCTTCTGGGGGTGGTCCCTGGAACTAAATATTTGGAGATGGGGGTCCGTGGCCAAACACATATCATTTTGGGGGACCTTCACATGAAAAGGTTTGAGAACCACTGACATAGTAGTCTCTCAAGAACAGACTAACTGAGATCCAGTTATGTGAAAAGGACCTTTTCTTTGACGATGGCTAAGCCAGATTGCTGACACAGAAACATGTTTTTTTTTTTTCAAAAAACTTTAGAAGGATTGAAAAGACACTTATAGAATTGGGTCAAAATTCTAATTTTCACATTTTTTCAAAAATAGCCGATCTACAAGCTCACAATGCCATGTCATCAGCCTCAAGGTGCGACACATTGTGAGCTTGTAGATCTGCTGTTTTCATAAGATTGTAATGCGGTTTATTACATTTGAAAGGTATATTTTAATACCAATACTTTTTTTTATTTATTTTACTTTTTGATTACGGGAGTTAATCAAAAACACAGGACCGTTGCGTTTCTTTCCGTTTGCTGCATGATTAAAACACATCGAATTTGGTTGTGCAAGGCTGTGCGGAATCCACACTGCGGATCCGAAGAGGAGTCATAAAAGGAGTCAATGAGTTTTTACGGCATGCGACAAGACGCACCCTAACCCTAACTGGGTTCGATCGGGAAAAAACGCACAGCCACAGCCACCTGCCGCATGGCAAATTCGGAGCCGGTGTGCATGAGGTCATAGAGAATCATTGTTTTCTTTTAAAAAATTGAATCGTCCGTTTATTTCTGTGCGAGAAAAAACACGTCTGTGTGCAAAGGGCTTTACTTGTAGTGATGTTCTGCAAATGTCCAGTAGTGTTTCTACATTGCAGCGTTCATACTTTCACTTGACCGCACGGTCTTTTCTGACCACTCCAGGAGATGACCGCTCCATCCTGCCCCTCACAGAGATTCTGATCACTCCCATGCACAAAATATACTTTTTTTCCTCTACTGAAATCCTGTCTCCTGCCATCCCTCAATAATGCTTCCCTCAAACATGTTGAATGAATGAGGCACTTAGTTCATGTGACAGCTAACGGTTGGAATGAGACCATGTTGATCGGATTTGGAATGCATTGGGTTTTACAGCAGGATAATGCATTTTAACCCATTTAGGCCTAGAATTATTGAATGCTTTAACCAGTAAAAAATAGCAGATATACAAGTAGATCTGCTATTTTTGAAAAAGTCGTGAAAATGTGTGCAAATCTTTGGATATATGTATTTTCAAAGTGAACGTTTGTAACTCAAATTTTGCTTCCAGGGGTGGTCCCTGGAACTAAATATTTGGAGATGGGGGTCCGTGGCCAAACACATTTTGGGGGTCCTTCACATGAAAAGGTTTGAGAACCACTGACATAGTAGTCTCTCAAGAACAGACTAACTGAGATCCAGTTATGTGAAAAGGACCTTTTCTTTGACGATGGCTAAGCCAGATTGCTGACACAGAAACATGTTTTTTTTTTTTCAAAAAACTTTAGAAGGATTGAAAAGACACTTATAGAATTGGGTCAAAATTCTAATTTTCACATTTTTTCAAAAATAGCAGATCTACAAGCTTGCAGCGCGGCACTCGGTGCCGCGCTGTGAGCTTGTATATCTGCTGTTTTTCAATAGTTAAAGCACAAAATAATGATACACAATAATGTGTACCCGTTCAAAATGGGTTTTAAACCCTCTGGACAGTAAAACGGACCCGGGTCGGTTCGGTACTTCGACCGCTTTCCCCCCCACTCTACACCAAATCTCTTTGAATAGAGGGTTTAAGTAGTTAAGTGCATTTATCCCTGAGGACACAGAAACTTACAGTACTCAATGCATTTGACTGTGCGGTACGGTCATGAATGCAGGTAAGTATTCAAGTACTCAAGTACAGTGAGTCTGTAAGCACCAACATTCATGTCTAATAATAAAGTGAACAGGAGTGACTATACTGATTTGTCTGCTTTAAATGTCACAGGTCGTATAACAAGGGTCCAGGCTGCAGAAGAGCCCATTAAATGCCCCTAAAGCAGTGGTTCTCAAAGCGGGGTTCCTCCAGGTTCCTCAAGGGGGTTCTATTTATGCACTCTCAGAACTAGACTGTCGAGGTGCCAACTTGTGACTTGTGCACTCATAGTCAACCTTCCGAAGAAAACTACAAGTGCGACCAGCAGAGCGTGCAAGTAGGGTATGTGGGTGGCCAAGGTGGCACTCTGTTGAGGTGCCAACTTGCCTTGTTATCAGATGGTTCTCAACCTGTGGGTCAAGTACTCAAGTACAGTGTGTCTGTAAGTACCAACATTCATGTCTAATAATAAAGTGAACAGGAGCGACTATACTGATTTGTCTGCTTTAAATGTCACAGGTCGTATAACCCCCAAGAAGGGGGTCCCCAAATTATTTTGATTAACAGATGATTAACTTAATGTGCAACACTGTTTTCTCTCTCAACAGTGAACAAACGGAGCATTTTTAATACCTCTAAAATGACAATTAAACATTGGCCAATGTTGTCAAATATTAGAGGCAGAAATTGTGAAAATAGCAGATCTAGTAGATCTGCTATTTTCACAATAGAACCATGTTATACAAAATGTATAATGCCTCAACTCTTAGTGCTCGTCAGGGTGGGGGGATCCCCAGTTAAAATATGATTATTTTGGGGGTCACAGCCTGAAAAGGTTGGGTACCACTGCGTCACGGTTACTGAAGTTAAAGCTATACTATGTAACTTTTCCAATAAAACTAATCTTAAAATTGTCCTAACTATTCTGTTAATTTCAGACCCGAAAGCCTTTTCTTTATATTTCTTTTACTGAGCCAGTGAGCAGTGACAGGGGCTGCATTTCGCGGCAAAATACACTACCGGCCAATCACAGCACGTCTTGCCGTCTCTTCAGGAAGTAGCTTGCTTCTACAGCAGTGTTTACGCTGGTGTAGGAGTCTAGCCTGTTACTCCCCAACGCCTGGTCGCATAGGAACGTGAGACCACTCTACGGATGCGGCGTCTCTGTGGTTTGGTTTTGCGGCCCCGCTCCGGTGGTCCGCGGCGACCCCGGGTGAAAAACTGCAGAAAAAAGCAATAACGCTACTGACCAGTAGTTGAGCAACTTCCATAGTATAGCTTTAAGGTTAGGGTTCGGGTAAGGTTTAGGCATAGAGGTTGACATTCACCCGCGTCGGCAGGTTAGCTTTTCACCAGGTTAAAGGAGTAGTTCACCCCCAAAATGACTTTTTTTCTATTGATTACTCATGCCATGGAGAGTAGAGTTCAATAATATTTTTTGGTTTTTGTGCACATTCCTAAGACAAAAATTTTATCTGAGTAAATTTACCCCCATTGATTCCGGATGGTGACCCGTTTAGAAACAGGTCACCATCCGGAATGAATGGGGGTAAATTAATTGTTATCACATTATTGTCTTAGGAATGCGACAAAAACAAAAAGATATTATTGAACTCTAGTCTCCATGGCATGAGTAATCGTAATAGAAAAAAAAGTCATTTTGGGGGTGAACTACTCCTTTAACATTCACCTGTGTCGGAAGAATGAACTGTCGAACAGATGCTATGTCGCAATGTCGACATGCTCCCGATACAGACAGCACACCAAATACAGTACTTGCGTACTCTGCTGGCACAAGTAAATATGGGGGACAGGGGTCATTGGAAATAAATAATTTTGAGAACCACAGCTCTAAAGGATACACTACCCAGGCCTGTGGGTGTACAGTATGTGCCAAGGATAAGGACAGGAGATTGTCACAGTTGGGCAGAAACCTCGTATCTCCGAGTTTCAAATTTGTAAAATATTTCGCTAAGTAAAGCCCTGCTTCATCATACAAGGCTGTCGCACAAAACTAGTGAAAACAGCTGATCTACAAGCACACCGTTGTGTGCTTGTAGATCGGCTGTTTTCACTGGTTTAGTTCATTTTTTAAATGATCAATACAAAATGAACGCTTTTGGATATACACAAGGTTTCCACCCAACAACGACGATATACTTCATTCAACGGCTCTTTGGCTTTGTTCTCCAACAACCACTAAACCTCCATCTCAGAGCTCTCTGGGGATAATAGTGAAGGGCCGGATGGGGCAGGAGGCCTCCAGCTCCAGGGCCATGAGGAAGCAGTCCGGGGCCTGGGGGCATCCCCGAGACTGCAGCGCCTCCCCGAGCCCGCTCCACGCCTCGTGGGAGGTGCTGTGGGACTGCACCGCGTCCCGCAGAACCTTCTCTCCCAATTGGATCCGGCCCGTCCGCACCAGCAACTGACCCTGGAGATGGAGAGATGGACGGATGGATGAGAGATGGATGAAAGGGGGGGGGGGGGGGGGTGAAGGATGCAGGGTAGGGATTTCATGGAGGCCATGAAGGCCATGGTCATTGTCGCCTCTTGTTTTTGGCCTTATGCCCCTCCCTGGCCTCAGGAAGGCCAATAGTATTCTCAGAGACCCATCCCACCCTGGGCACT
This sequence comes from Nannobrachium achirus, assembly GCF_963921795.1. Classification (NCBI taxonomy): domain Eukaryota; kingdom Metazoa; phylum Chordata; class Actinopteri; order Myctophiformes; family Myctophidae; genus Nannobrachium; species Nannobrachium achirus. The sequence continues at coordinate 16,678,386 of NC_137833.1, forward strand.
GCCACTTCAACATGCTGCCCTCGGGCAGACGCTTTCAGTCAATGAAGGCAAAAACAAATAGGATGAGAGACAGTTTCTATCCCAGCGCTGTAGCGGCGCTCAACAGGCAACTACGTACCACTAGCACAGTACGTTAGAGTACTTTAGGGTACAAGAGACATTGGACTATGTGATATGGGACTATGCTTGGTTTTTATTAAATCTTTATTTTATTATTTATGATCTTTGCTATTTATTACTACATGGTATCCTAAGTTGTCTTGTAACACACTTTAGGGGTTTGCTCCAATTTCGTTATTCTTAAACTTGTTCTAAACTTGTTTTATGTAATAAATAATAAAGTTCATTCATCATTCATCAACAAGATATACCCTGAGGACCACAGTGGACTTAGTTACACAGTGTTCCACAGTGCACCAATTATCTGCACCTGTGTCGTTTCTGCTGCCTGGCCGGGAGACATTTGAGAGACACTGCATGGATGGAATAGATGGGAGAACATGGATGGATGATAGATAGTGATGTTCATAGAGGAGGGGTGCATTGTGGTTCCAAAACCAAACAACAGTAGAAAACCAAAGGTGTAGGCCAGTAGAAGGCCAGGTGATTTCACTGACTAGTTACTCTATGTCCTCTCTGGTTGAATGTGTCAAATAGTGACCTGCAGGTGTCATGTTTTGTTCTGGATGAAAAGCTTTATACAGTACACACAGCCCTCCATTTCACACTGTAAAATCCTGTTAATTTACTTGGACCCATTTGGCTACATTTGGACCACTCACAAATGTAGAAATTAACACTCCAAAGTCAAAAGTCTCTGTCGAGTTGTTAGTATCACTGGCGTTTATCTACTGTTAGCCCTCGAAAACCCATCCCTAATACCTTTTTTTTTATTCGTAATGACTAACATGGCAGTGGAATGGCAGATGGTGGCTTTCTACCAAAATCCCAAATCTTGGATTTTAATCTCTCCTAATGTTTAGACAGAAATTGAGCATTTGCTCCTGAGACAAAACTAAAATCCCCATATTGAGAGGCAAAGAATGGTCCTCTAACCCAGTGGTTCTCAAGCTGTGGGTCTAGACCCCCAGGGGGATCCCCACATGGTTTTGGGGGGTCCCCAGATGAGGGTGAAGTGACAATTTAAGGACTTTTAAGACCTTTTTAATGAAAAAAAAAAAAAAAGATGCAATTGGAAATTGCAAGTGTGGTTGCCGTGATGTGAGTCACACTTTAATTAATTTTGTCTTTCCTTTTGAATTTTCCCCATTCAGGTCAATGGGGAAAATTAATTCACGAATACACAGGCAAAAGCGTGAAAATAGACGAACTGCAAGCTTCACAACACCTCGCGTTGAGAGGCGTTGGGAGCTTGTAGATCTGTTATTTTCACAATATTTATCTGTCAGGGTGGGGGGGGGGGGGGGGGCCCAAGTTCAAATACTGCGCCTCGCATCGCATCGCGAGGCGTTGTGTGCTTGTAGATCGGCTGTTTTCACTAGTTTTGTGCGACAGTCTTGTATGATGAAGCAGGGCTTTGCTTTACCAAAAGACGTACACATTTGAAACTTCGAGATACAAGGTTTCTGCCCGACAGTGACAATAATATTGTCACTAATCACTAAAATATTATTTTAGTGATTAAGTTGTGAGGAAAACGTTGAGATAATAGCCATTTTGGTTAGAACTGACTGAAAATAAAATTATACTAAATATTTTTTCATCTCGTGGCACCCCTGGACTGCCGTCGCGGCCCAGGGTGCCCCGTCACCCACTTTGAAAATCCCTGCTCTAACCAACCAAGCGGACGTCACAGGATTATCAGCGAACAACTTAAAAAGCGTAGATAACTGCATGAAGAGATTTGTTAAGGGATGGCTCTCATTGCCACAGAATACGTGAGATCTGCTCTACTCTAAAGGGGCACCTGATACATGCGTTATCATATCCTTGGGATGGGACTGTTATCAATATTGTCATACCTTAGCCAAGGCTCAGTAGTCAGACTACCAACTACCAGGAGCTGGGTAGTCCCAATATCAGCCTTAATATCAGCCTTGGTCTTATCATTGCAATGCGCATGCGCCAACACACATGGGGAAAAAAAGAAGTCACGCTGGGATTCGAGACTACAGGGTTGGGAATTCTAGCCATGCTACGGAGATGGATGCGCCGCTCCGAATTTTTTTTTTGCATTAGGTTTAGCCATAGTTTTACAGAGGTTAAGGTTAGGGTTGGGGTTAGGGTTAGATTAGGGAGTGAAGACTTCAATATATTGTCCTAGGCCAAGTCAAGGCCTAAGATGCAGTATAGAGAAAAGTGCTTTCGCCATCTTGTTTTTAAAAAGAAAGAATGTTGCAATTTTAAATTGGGTTGGTTCCCCTAGTTCATAAAATCCTACAGGTCATCTTGTAGTTTATGTCCTGTGGGTTTTATGTGTGAGACTGTGCATGGCACGATGGTCAAATTTCGTGAGCCAGAAGTGTTCTTATTTCTGACCGCATACCAATGGCTTTCAGATTTATACATTGTTCATAACTAACAACCCTATTCTCCCCCAATAATAGATTACAGTTATTGTCCACGACATTGCAAGCGGCGCGAAGGCCAGCGGACCTTGTTTACTGTCAATATTCCAGGATGACCTCCCACTTGGGTAATGACGCCCCCTGGCGATCATTCAGAGAAACTACTTCAGCTCCCGTACTAACGTAGGTAGGAAGGGCCTGTCACTCAAACCGGAGTGACCCGCCTCCAGGCTATATAAGCCCCCGGAGGCGGAAGTAACATCCTCTTTTCACTCTCTGCGATATCACATTCAGATAAGTTGAAACTCAGCCTTTGTATTATTATTCTTCGCGCATTAGCCTAAAGCGGTGGCATTGGAGTCGCCCACCGGCGAGTGTTGAATTAACCCGTACTTAAGAATACTTATTCTTGTTCCGTCCTAAATCGACGGTTATTTCCTTTTATAACAAAGGATTATTATTGCTTGTTCAGGCCTCCGCCGAAGCAAGCGTGACATAGCATTAGCCGTTAGCTTGTTAGCTCGTCTGCTATTTGTTAACGTTAGCTACACTGCTTACCGCTTGTTCAGGCCCTGCCCGAATCAAGCGTGGCCTAGCCTTAGCCGTTAGCTTGTTAGCTCGTCTGCTTCTGGTTAACTCTATCTACAGTGCTTCGCCATGGATCCTCTGGCCTTCCTGCCGAGGCAATGTCCAGGCTGTCCAGGACTCATCGACGGACAGGATCTTCACCCTCTCTGTGTCGGCTGCATGGGCGTTGCACACGCCTTCTCTGCACTGAGTCCTCAGGGGAGAGCAGGACCTTTCTGTGACTACTGCGTGGCCTACGACCACGATGTACTGATACACCGGTTCTACCTAGCCAGGGCAGGCCTCGGGGCCTGCGCTCCACCAGGTGGGTCCACTGCTCTCAACCCCACAGCCCAGTCTTTCCTTCCCCAGGCGGCCCGCACCGTTGGTCAAGGTGCGGCGCTGCCTTCTGGAGATCCGCTTGGCAAACAGCGCGCCATTCCAAGTCAAGATGGCGCCGTGCTACATGAGACACCGCCTGCCGCGCAACCGACCGCAGCTAGCTCCACTGTCACTGGAGCTGGCGGGTCTGGTGAAGTCGCCGCTAAGAAGGCGACCAAGAAGGCTAACATCCCTCCGGTAGCCTTTTCCCCTTCGGGCGCGGTGCCCAAAAAGAAACGCTCGGATGTGACCGTCGGGGACGTTCCCCTCGACGTGAGCATCACCAAAACAGTCCAGACTTTCAGGCGAGAGTCGGACCTGAGCTCCTGTCAGAGCGAGGGTTCTGGTTCTGAATACTCTGGATACACGGCCGAGGAGGAGGAGGACTCCGTCGAGGACGAGGGTTCTCGACTCACGGTCACTGTGAAAGGTAATGCCCCTGCGGCTCCAGCACGTCAACTGGACGCCGCAGGGAGCTCCCAGGCCTCCTCAGGCACCACTGCCCCTCCACCCGCCAGTCAAGCGAGTGAAGCGGGAGCAGAGGACGTCGATTCTGCAGCAGAAATGCTGGATCATCTCACAGTCTACATGAGAGCTCTGGCCAGAGTTGGAGAGGAGTTGCCACCTCCTCTCCCCTCTGAAGAGGCCGAGGATGATGACGAAATGCCCGGGCAGGAGCCTTCGGTTCCCGCCCCGTATGTCCTCTCCAGGCTGCCGCTGGTGAAAGGTTTCACCAAGGCCCTCCATTCCTCATGGAAGACACATAAAGACCCCAGGAAGCTGCCCTTTTCTGTGTTGGATTTGGTGGGCGGTGCGGAGGCAGGCATGTCCACCTGCCCTAACCTGGACCACCTGTTGGCACAATCTTTTCTGAGTTCCGTCAGACCCCAGTACAAAGATGTAGGCACGGCTAAAAACGGGCCGTTTGTTGGCCCCGTCGGCACCAACCCGCCGGGGTTCACTGTCCTGGAGGACAAGCTGCAGTCGGACAGGGCTCGTAACGCCTACCGGTCCGCTGCTCTGGCCGCTAAGGACCTGAATCTGATCCAGCTCTTGCTCGCTTCCACCAAGGACCTGGTCAAAGGTCTGCCCACGGGGGAGCACACAGCTGAACTGAACACTCTATTTGACATCATGCTGAAGGTCAATTGGCATGCGGTTAAGTGGATGGGCAGGTCCATGGACTACAACCTCCAGTCTGAGAGAGCCCGCTGGCTCGACTATGTCGACCTCGAGCCTAAGAGGGACGTGGGCGAGAAGCCTCTAGGTCCTCGCGGGGAGATGTACAAGTCTCTCATAAACATGGAGAACAGTCCCACCACCCTCATGGGTGGGGGCTTGGAGCTGCTGCAGGGTAGAGTTACCTTCTTCAAGGCGGCTAAGGACATCGTCGAGTCCACCACAGTGCCACAGGATGAACCGCAGCAAGCTAGGAGGGCGTCCCGCTCCTCCCGCGCCAAGGAAAGGGGCCGCTCTGCTTCTTTTAAGAAGCACTCGTCTTCCTCCAGGGGAGCCTCTGCAGCCAGGGCGCCTGACAGGCCCCGCAGCAAGGCGGTGGTTCCCGAGCGCGCTCAGCCGCGCCGCCCGTCCAAGGATGGCAGGCAGCAGTCTTCATACCGCGGTGGCCGCGGTAGGGGACAGCGCAAATGACACTCTGAAGAGGGGGATTGTGCTGGGGCGGGGGTCCGAGGTGTCTCTCGGTCCCCCTCCCCCCAAACGAGGGCGTTTTTCGGTACCCCGTGTCGGGGAAATGAAAATGTTGATTTTGATGCCTCCTGTGTCGACAATAAACATGTTGAAAGAGCAAAGTCTGTCTCTGTCCAACTCTCTCGCACTAGCACAGACGACCCCATCGTGCATGCCTCCTGTAGTAATGATGAAGTCCTGTCAGGACTCGATAATCAATCACAGGTTTTATCAGAAACCAGTAATGTTAATGTCAAACAATTATGTGGTTCCTCAAGCGCGCGAGTGGGATATCCCTCGCGTCGACAATATGAATCCTTTATGCATGCCTCCTGTAAGAATGATGGAGTCCCGTCAGGACTCTTTAATCAGTCAGAGGTTTTATCAGCAACCAGTAATGTTAACGTCAAACAATTATATGGTTCCTCATGCGCGCGAGTGGATTTTCCCTCGCGTGAGCGATGCTATGAATTTAACCTTGAGTCAGAAATTCTGTCGGCCTACTATGAGCCCGGGTCAAGGGACAAGCATAAAGGCCTTAGAGCAGGTATTAAACGTAAAAGTTCCTCTCCTGTCAGGGGAGAATGCTTTAGTTGTGGGCGAGTCTGTTTATCAGTCGAATCGCTTTGCTCTTCCTGTCGCTCTATCGAGCGAAAACCGAACGCTTCCGGTTTCACCGGATACGGATTCGCTAGCTCCCCGCTTCCGGTCCGGCCGCAAAAGAGCTCCGCTAGTCAAGCGGTACAATCAGAAGGTGTTCCCACCTTGCGGCCTATTGAACCCCTGCGCTCCGCATCCGGGTGTTCCGGATACGGATACGCAGGTTCCCCACTTCCGGTCCCGCCGCAAAATAGCTCCGCTAGTCAAGCGGTACAACCAGAAGGTGTTTCCGCCATGCGACCTATTGAACCCTTGCGCTCCGCATCCGGTCGTTCCGGATACGGATACGCAGGTTCCCCACTTCCGGTCCGGCCGCCAAAAAGCTCCGCCGTCACGGAAGCACAGTGGTGGGGTTTCTCTCGCTCAAAACACGCTAGCACGCTGTGCGCGCCAGTGGAAGTTATGCAACCCGAGCCATTGGGTATTTCGAACGATAACCAGGGGTTACAGGTTACAGTTCGCAGATATACCCCCGCTTTCGAGCAGGGTTATTCATACCAGAGCACGTGGTTTAAAAGCAAGTCTTTTGAGAGAAGAGATCAGCTCATTGCTAAGCAAGGGTGCTATAGTGGAGCTGGACAGGACCCAATCCCGCATGGGATTTTGGAGCCGTTATTTCCTGGTGCCCAAAAAGGGGGGGGGGCTACGTCCCATCCTGGACCTAAAGGCACTAAACGTGTACCTGAAGAAATACGTTTTCAGGATGCTAACAGTACCCACCATGTTACGGTCGGTCAGGCAAGGGGATTTCCACTGTTCAGTGGATCTGAAGGATGCTTATCAGCACGTCCAGATTTATCCCCCACACAGGAAATTCCTTCGGTTCGCCTTCGAGGGTCGCCTGTACGAGTATACAGTACTCCCTTTCGGTCTGTCACTGAGCCCGAGGGTTTTCGTGAAAGTGACCGAAGCAGCCATCGCCCCGCTGAGACAGCAGGGCGTCAGGTTGGCGACGTACATCGACGATTGGATGATTTCAGCGAGCTCCGCCCACGAAGTGGCGCGTCACACACAAGTGGTTTTGGCTCACCTGAAGGCCTTAGGTTTCATAGTCAACCACGGCAAGAGCATGCTGACTCCAGCAAGTCGTCTTACATTCATTGGGGTCCTTCTGGACTCATCCGACATGTCGGCCCGTCTCTCAGAGGAGAGGGTGGACAGGTTTCGGGAATGTCTCGACTCCTTTCAAGTGGGCCAGGAGGTCACTTACAGGAGTTGCATGGTACTGACGGGAATGATGGCTTCCGCAGTACATCTGTTGCGTTTGGGCAGGTTTCATATGAGACCTTTTCAAAGATGGATGTTATCCCTCGGGATCCCGCCCTCCTTGAAGTACAAGAAGGTTACGGTTTCCCCTTCCTGCGCGATCGCCCTGTCTCCGTGGCTGGTGGAGGGGTTCCTCACCAGCGGAGTCTCGATTGGCGAGGTGGTTTCCCGCAAGTCGATCACGACAGACGCCAGTCTCAGTGGATGGGGAGCCACTTTCGAGGGGCGCACAGCGCAGGGGCTTTGGCCTCTGGAGATGAGGGGTCGTCACATCAACTATTTGGAGTTGATGGCTATACTCCTGGCGCTCAAGCATTTCGAGCCTTGGATTTTGCATTGTCACGTCCTGGTCAGGACAGACAATACGACGGCCATGTTTTATGTCAACAAACAGGGGGGCCTGTCGTCGTTGCCACTGGACCGTCTGGCTCGAGAATTGACGGTTTGGTGCTTGTCGCGCCTCAAGTCGATCAGGGCCTTACACGTCCCAGGTCTCCTCAACAGCGGAGCAGATCTCCTGTCCAGGGGAGGTCCTCGCTACGAGGATTGGTCTCTCCACCCCAGGGTGGCGAGCCAGATTTTTCGCAAGTTCGGTCAGCCAGTGGCGGACCTGTTTGCGTCAGCGGAGAATACGAAGTGTCCGTTGTTCTTCGCGGTGAAGGGCAGTCCTCCCTTGGGGTTGGACGCCTTAGCGCACACGTGGCCGAGAGGTCTACTGTACGCGTTTCCCCCCTTCGACTTAATCCGACCCACTCTGGAGAGAGTCAGGAGGTTCGGTCTGGAGATGCTCCTGGTGGCTCCCTACAAGGGCACGTGGAGATCGGCGATCGCCCCTCTCCTTTGCGAACCGGGTTGGCAGCTGCCTCAGTGCAGGGACCTGTTGAGTCAGGCCAGGGGGGAGATCTTCCACCAAGACCTGCAGGTCCTAGACCTGTGGGTTTGGCACGTGAAAGGTTAAACCTGCTGGCAGCCGGTTTTTCTTCTGAAGTGGTTGCTACCATTCAGAGTGCTAAGGCGCCCTCTACGAGGGCGTCTTATGATGGAAGGTGGAATGCCTTTGAGGACTGGTGTGAGTCGCGTGTTCCACCTGTGGTGGCTCATGTGGCGTCAGCCCAGGAAATTCTGGAATTTATGCAGAACCGCTTGAGAAGTGGTCTAGCATTTTCTACCCTTAGGGGGTATTTGGCGGTGTCACAACCTGGCTCTTAGGCCATGACAAATCGAGGAGGACACGAGGCAGTGGCTTTTAAAGTATAACAATAATTTATTAACAGATGGTGTAAATGATAATGTACAAGAGTTTGAGGTGTGTTAGTCAGTAATCAGTAGTGTCAGCAATGCATGGATGTGTGGTAAGTGTAGTGTGGGGTGTTGTAAGGTGTGTAAACTAAGCATAAGGAGAAACAATAGGTGCTGTCGTCATGAGAGGGAGAGAGAGAATGAGGGTGCCATGGTGGCTTTATAGGGCTCCAAGGAGTACTGGCCAGGTGCTCCCAATGCCCCAATCAGCCACCTCATTGGCCGACACCCATGGCTCTGTGGGGAGAAGCAGAAGTACAGAGTTCCACCATGCATAGGCTAACACAGGCCCTAAGGCCAGGGGGCCGTGACACCCTCCCCCTTCAAAATGAGGGACCATAAGGGACCGACATTCTAAATAATAACCTAAATAACTAACAAGTAGTACTACTAAATTCAAACTGATCAGTCAAGAGAAAAAACTAATACGTATAATATATTGAATGAAGAAAAAAAAAACATGTGTTAATTAGTGAATATAAATGCCATTAAATACTATCTATTACCATTAAATACTATATCAATACCATTTGCCCCCAATAAATTCCAGTCCAACCCGTCCTGTCTACCACCCGCACACCCGGCCCCCTCCTCAGCAACCAAGATTGACCATGGATTCCTGGAGCATCTGAGAGGAGGAGATCAGGAGGCAGGAGCAGACAGAACAGGCCTAGAGGGACAAAAAAAAACATATGTCACATTGTTGCCTTCAATTTAAGGCACCCTGGAAAGAACATTTTCAACCCCTTTAATGTATATAATGTCGAGCCACTAAGACTGACACATTAGGGACCAGCGAATTAACCTGATCTAGAACATTTCAATGAATTGAGCAAGGTTAGTAATCAGACTTCTGAACAAGGCAAGGCGATGCCCAGCGTGATCCATCTTTCTCAGGCAGATGATTAAACAAAGTATCCAGATGACCAAGTGTCTCAGAGTTCTTTAACAGACCTTTCCACAATGATGGATCAACGGTAGGCAACACCCATATCCCAGTTGCTAAACATGCTGCATGAACATCCAAGTTGGACTGCACATCCGGTGGGCGGGATTCACAAACATGAAATGGCTTCAGTAAGTTAACATGACATAATATGGTGGGTTTCCTCCGCTGAGGAGTAAAAAACAAATAGTTTAAGTCAGACATTTTCTTAACCACTGTATGAGGATCTGTAAATTTGTCTTGAAATGGCGAGCCTGTGATGGGCAACAGTGCCAACACACGGTCACCAGGGCTGGAAACTCTCTGCTCAGTGCTTCTGTCTAAATAAGGTCGGTGCCAAAACCCATTCACATAGTCAAGTAAGTTGCGACGAGGCTCTATCGCCTTCCACTGGTTACTCAGAATGACTAATGGTACAGTATGGCCAAAGACCAGTTCGTTTGGAGACTTTAGACTAAACCCAGTGCTTTTCTGTGCAACCTCTCTGATTGAGAGCATTAACCATAGTAAACACATAACAGAGAGAAAATAAACTGCACCGGATTTCAAGCGAGGGAGTAGGCCCCCACAATCAATGATCAAATGTCCAAAAGGTTTGCTAATTTCAGGAATTGTTTCAGAAACGGAAAACATTGGTCCTGAACCCCAATTCTGTTTCTTCCCCAAGTCACACTCAATTGCTTCGGAATTAACACGGAACATGGCACGCGTCAGTGCATCAGCTGGGACCACTTCAGGAACCTCGGTTTCACTCTCCTCAGGTTTTACCAAAGGCACCTCGTCCACTACTAAAGTTGGTGGCACATCCGTCCACACACGTGCACCAGCCAACCCATTACCCAAGATCACATTTACCCCTGCCACAGGTAAAGCGGGACGCACAGCCACACCTGTCAGACCCTGGAAGAGATTGGAATAGAGCATGATGTTGTGAACAGGAACATTGAGGACAGTTAAACCCATCCCCAACACAGGAATAGAGGACCCTGTAGCACTCTCCCTAGTAAATGGTAACACTGATGCCTCAATAAATGTATCGTGTGCTGCTGTGTCACGTAGTATATTTACTGGCACTTTAACATTACTTCCTACAAGTGACACAAAACCTGCACTGATGAACGGCCTGTAGGACGCATCAACCTCAAGATTTTGACATTTTGACATTCCACATTTTGACCCTTTGACTCCCTTAACCTGTACCTCTTCCAAGCTTGGCGCAGGCACAGCCATAGCCGCACCTTTCGCAGAGGGAGAGGTAGACATAGTCTTTGCTTTTAGAGCGTAACAGTCAACTTTCCAATGGCCTTTCCTATGACAGAAGTTACATACTTTCTCCTCACGCGTGCCATGACCAGGGTTCGCCTCCGGTGTAACCGCCATGCCTGAACTACCTGGAGAGCCCATTTCGACACTCTCGTTGCCAGCACGGGACTGGACAAAGGAGCGTCGCTCCCCAGAAGAGCGCCTGTGTGTCAACACATATTCATCTGCCAAAGCAGCGGCTTCAGCAGCAGTTTGAACTTTCCTGTCACTAATGTAGTTGGCAATATGTTCAGGCAATGTGTTCTTGAACTGTTCGAGGACTATAAGGTCACACAACCCTTCAAAGTCCTTAACTTCCAAGGCGGCACACCAGCGGGCGAAATAGCATGACAAATCGCGTGCAAACTCTAGATGAGTCTTGTTCTCCATTTTTCGCCACGTCCGAAAACGTTGGCGATAGGCTTCAGGAACAAGTTCAAAGGCCTTCAATACTGTAGACTTAACCACTTGGTATTTCTGACTATCAGCAGGACTTAGACATGAGTAGGCCTCCTGTGCCTTGCCTGTTAATACACATTGCAGCATTAACGTGCGGGCAGACTCTGGCCATTTACGTACATCGGCTACACGTTCAAACATGGAAAAGAAAGTCTCCGGGTCCTTTTCGTTAAACTTGGGCACTAGGCGCAAGTTATTGAAAATGTCAAAATCGTGAGTTTGAGATCCCGAGGGCGTTGCCCTACCACCAGATAAATCCCCAGCAGTGAGTTTACCTTCTTTTATTAGCTCAAGCTTTGCACGTTCAATCTCCAGTCTAGACTGCTCTAATTTTAGCCTCCCTACCTGTAACTCTTTCTCCAACTGATTATTCTTCCCCTCTGCTTGCAACAAAAGCAACTCTTTCTGTTGCTCAAAAGTAAATTGAGTAGTGGGCATTTTAGGCATGGTCACTGGTTCAGTAAACGTTTCCTCATCCTCTTCCTCAACTACAGATTCTTCAAGAATCCCCTTGTCCTTTAAGTTAGCGATCAAAATAGACTTTACCCGCTCCTTTAACCTTCTGTCTGTAATTTCTATCTTAAAGTGCTCAGCTACTCCCAGCAGCTGGTCCTTAGTGAAATCATCTAAGGTTTCTTCACATGGAGATGCAACAAAGTCCTCAATCTGAGACATTTTCAAAACAGTAAGTTCAACTGGTCAAGACAAAAAAAAAATGTGACTTACTTATTTTCAAGGTATTGTGTAGTTAACTTTTAAAGAGCAAATACTATTCGTTTAAATGAATAGAGAAAAACTAATTCCAAAATGGAACAAATGCTCCCCCTCTGTCTCGTTAGGACAGGTGAGACAGGTGCGCCTACAGGAGCGGCACTCCCCCTACCTCAACTGCCTAACCCAACTAAACTAACACAACTTGCCCTGGGTCTTCAGTGGGCCTCCCGAGTAACCACACCTCCATGGCAATCTCAGTGGTCACCACCCAATCCCATCTTGTGTGGGACCGAGTCTAACAAAATACAATATTCAAACAAAAAAAAACAGTGCGTCCCCCTGCGGGTAACACCTCTGACCTATGTGGGTGGGGAGTACCGCCCCTCAGACTTTACCAGACACACCTGCCCCACCTGTCCCAATTACCACACGGTAACTGATAGACAGCACAAACCAAAAACCAAAAAAAGAAAACCAAAATAATTGTATTTACCCAAACAATTACTTAGATTACTTTTACTTAGATTACTTTTACTTTAACTTAAATTACTTTTACTTTCACTTTAAATAACTCAAACAAACTCAAAACAAAACCAGATTGTTAACCCAAATAAATCAAACGACCACTACCAAGCGCCTCCTCCTACTGCCGTGACCAAAAATGCCAATAACTATACCAGCTTTAAACACAGGAAGATTACTTTACCTGTCACCAATGTCACGGCCAACCCGAGTTCCAACTTTTCACGAACGGCGCGAGCCCCCAATTTGTCACAACCTGGCTCTTAGGCCATGACAAATCGAGGAGGACACGAGGCAGTGGCTTTTAAAGTATAACAATAATTTATTAACAGATGGTGTAAATGATAATGTACAAGAGTTTGAGGTGTGTTAGTCAGTAATCAGTAGTGTCAGCAATGCATGGATGTGTGGTAAGTGTAGTGTGGGGTGTTGTAAGGTGTGTAAACTAAGCATAAGGAGAAACAATAGGTGCTGTCGTCATGAGAGGGAGAGAGAGAATGAGGGTGCCATGGTGGCTTTATAGGGCTCCAAGGAGTACTGGCCAGGTGCTCCCAATGCCCCAATCAGCCACCTCATTGGCCGACACCCATGGCTCTGTGGGGAGAAGCAGAAGTACAGAGTTCCACCATGCATAGGCTAACACAGGCCCTAAGGCCAGGGGGCCGTGACAGGCGGCTATTAATGCCTGTCACCTGGGGGTGGCGGGCAAGGCACCTTCTAAAGTCCCGGAGGTCATCAAGTTCATGCAAGGAGTTGAACGTTTGAGGCCGGTGACTAGGTCTTTGTTCCCAGTTTGGGATCTGCAGGTGGTTCTAGGGGGCCTATGTCGGGCTCCCTTTGAGCCGCTTGTAGGGATGCCTTTGAAACTTTTGAGTTTCAAGACGGCTCTTTTGCTGGCTTTGGCCACGGCTAAAAGAGTTGGTGACCTGCAAGCTCTCTCGGTGTCTGCGGAGTGCATGCAGTTTATGAACAATGATCTCAAGGTGTTGCTCAAGCCTCATCTTAAGTTTGTTCCTAAGAACATGGTGGTTCCTAAGGAGCCTGTTGTTCTTCTGGCTTTTCATCCTCCTCCGTTTGTCTCGGTGGAGGATGAACGGCTGAATTGCCTTTGTCCTGTCAGGGCATTGAAGGCCTACTGTGACAGGACTGCTGGTTCTAGAGCTTCTTCTCAGCTCTTTGTAGAAATGGGCAATGTTCTTGTCAGAAAGCCGGTGTCTAGACCCACTCTTTCGAGGTGGATTGTGGATGCTATTAGGCTGGCTTACTCTAGTGCGGGTGTGGAAGTGCCGGCGGCACTTAAAGCCCATAGCACTAGGGGTGTGGCTACTTCGTGGGCACTGGCAAAGGGAGTCTCCGTTCAGGAGATTTGTGTTTCGGCGAACTGGTCTTCGCCTTCTACCTTTGCAGCCTACTATCACCTGGATATCGAATCCTCTTCGTTAGCGCATTCGGTTCTGGGTGCAGTTGCCTCCTCTACGTCATAGAGGAGTCGGATCTTCCCCTCCCACAGGTGGGCATGTAGCCACCTGGGGTTTTCTTTGGGGGGACCCTGTGTTTTCCTTATATAGTGTGTCTTACTTATAAGGCGGACTTGTCCTTTTCATTTAGTTGAATGAGGCGGACTTCGGTCTGTCAGGGTCTCTCTTTATTTTCTCATGCCTTCACACCCAGGTCCGGTGGGCCTGGGACCTTCTGGGTGATGGGTCACGCCCGTTTGGGTTGTGCTCACCCGTATGAGGGGTGTGTGGGGGTATGAGAGTAGGTTGTGGCTTAGAGGGGAGTTTAAGAATCCCAAGTGGGAGGTCATCCTGGAATATTGACAGTAAACGGTAGGTTCCGTACGGAACCATTGTTTACTTAGATATGGAAGGATGACCTCCCACGTAATGCCCCTCTGTTTCACTGAATGTGGCAGAGAGTGGTATTAAGAGGATGTTACTTCCGCCTCCGGGGGCTTATATAGCCTGGAGGCGGGTCACTCCGGTTTGAGTGACAGGCCCTTCCTACCTACGTTAGTACGGGAGCTGAAGTAGTTTCTCTGAATGATCGCCAGGGGGCGTCATTACCCAAGTGGGAGGTCATCCTTCCATATCTAAGTAAACAATGGTTCCGTACGGAACCTACCGGTCCTGCTCTTCGCGCCCGAGCGCCGCAGGCGCGAGTGCCTGCGAAAAAGTATGTCAAGGGAGTTGGGTTTGACAAAGTTCAGAGGTGATAGTAGACACCTTTATGAACACATTTGTGAAGAAAGCTAGTGATTTAGATTTAGTTCCCAGATTGATGTAGCAATAGGCTAACTTTCTCTTACTATACTGAGCCTTGGCCAAGGCATGACAGGGGTGATAACAGACCCATCCCAAGGGAGGATAACACGGAAATCGGCTGAAAGGGGCATGGGGAGGACTAGCAGTCTTCAAGTTAAGCAAAATGATTCCATGCAATTAAAGAGGCTTCACCTTCGCCTTGTCAGACCCAGTAAACATTGACCAAATTCACGTGCACACACACACACACACACACACACACACACACACACACACACACACACACACACACACACACACACACACACACACACACACACACACACACACACACACACATTCTTAAGAATTGCCATTTGTTGCATCACTAGTCAACCTGCCTCAGTCCTATATTGTATTTGAGACTGACACACGTACTACAACACACACAAAACGTACAAATATTAATCACTATTAGTAAGGAAATGTATGTGATTTATGCAATCAATGAACATGGTACAGTATATAATAAGCTCCATGATAATAATGATTTATCTTATATGGTTCTATACTATCTATATTCTATTCCACTCTAATCATACAGTGGAGTGAGAGTACACGGTAGAATTCTCAGTGTTAATTTATCCATTTTGTCATTTGAACTCTCAGATCTAAATGAACAGTGAGGATTTTACAGTGCAGCAGTTTGGTTTCCTGGAACGATAGATGCTGCTAGCTAGTGAAAGCTTAATTTGTGTGCTGACTGGCTACTGCCTAGGGCTGCCCCAGCATGACTGGTATATGTATGCACGCAACCAGAATCTCTGCACCCCCTACAACAGTGTGTTTGTGAGTGTGTGTGTGTGCGTGTGTGCGTGCGTGCGTCCGTCCGTGCGTGCGTGGAGTAAGTGGCAGGTCTTGTTGACTCGCCGTCTCAGGAAGCTGAGGTGTTAGTGAGTTTGAGAGCACATTATTT
>NC_137833.1:16698934-16701161 GCF_963921795.1 Nannobrachium achirus
GGTCTAAATTATTATTATGATGATGGAGATTGAAGATACTGTCCAAAACTACTGTTGGTGAGCAGGTCTTTAAAGGTCACTGTTTAAAGCTCTGATAGCTCATGAAAACATATCATTTTCAAGACTGTGAAGAGGTATGAATGGACTGTCTGCTTGACAATCTGCAATAGAGCACCAAATATCTCCAGATTGGATTACTCCAAGAAAAATGTTTTCTGCCACCAACACTAATAAAGGTCCCTAAGTTGGCGAGTCAACCTATTCTATTATGGTTGTGGGTGCGTGTGCGTGCGTGTGTGAGTGCGTACGTGCATGTGCCTAACCATACCTCATAACATTTCCAGGATTTGCTTGTGTTCTTAATTAATGTCCCGACAATAAGCATATTGATGAATAGCCTACCAAACTGATATAAGCAATAAGTAGCGAGATGCTAGTAGATAGCTACTCTAATTTTGTTAGCTTTTGTTTTTTAGTTCGTTTTATCTAGCTTTAGTATTTTTGTTAGTTTTTTCTAGCTTTTGTATTTTTGTTAGTTTTACCTAGCTTTTGCATTTTCATCAGTTATAGTTGCCTTGTCATGATGATAGACAAGCTGAGATGATTTTTTTTCCTGCTGTAAAATTGTATTGCTATCAGGCATAAACATAGATGGCAATGCTGTACATATTTATAACTGTAGCCTATGATGTGCCGATCCATACAGTAGACCTTCATTTCTCTAATTGAATACAGCACACTGTAAATACAGTATAAAGATATAAAGACACATGCATACACCCACACCTTCACATGTGCATCACATGTGCATGCGCGCGCACACACACACACACACACACACACACACACACACACACACACACACACACACACACACACACACACACACACACACACACACACACACACACACACACGGCACACATGGCACACATGGCACACATGCACATACACACGCAAGCATGCACAAACACATTCTAATCCAACCATTTGACATACACTCACATGTGTCAGAGGAGAGAGGATGAGTGTTATAGGCAGACAGGAAAGCAACACAGGTAAGTCATACTTCAGTTATTTATACTTAGTTGTGTGCCGGTGTTGCGAACCAAAAATAGCAGATCTACAAGCAGATCAGCTATTTTCAGAGTGACACTGACTCATAACTACTGTAAGTACAAAGCAGAAGCATAAGAGAACCTGAGAGAAACTAGGAGATGATGGCAGTGGCGTCAGTTCAGAAAAAGCTAAGGTATGGCAACATGACTGGTGTCTTGCATGCGCGTTGCCATACCTTAGCAACAGGCATGATACATTCTATTTTTCCCCACGTTTCTACGGTTTCTTGGGCTGGATATGGCAGCCTGGAAGGTTGTTCAAGTGCAGCTAAACTTGGCATGTTAGTAAACGTGCCACAATTAACAATAATGCATTGCACCTGTGCAGCTGACCTGCGGACCTGGGAATAGGCCTATACCATTTTGTCAAGATGGGGAGAATACAAGTGTGGAGAATATAATTATAATACCTTGTTAAAGTGACCATTTTGTTACATTTTGCATTTGTAGTTATTTTACAGTCATTTAACAACATAATAACCAGCACAGATAAACAAAGAGACATTCATGGATTATATTTAAAAGTAACTTCTACCACTTTTTCTAGTCATATGATCAAATACTGGATTCTGATTGGTTTAAAACAGTGGTAAATCAGGCAACTCCAGTGACTTTCTCAAAGTCCCCGGAAGGCGTTGCCATGCTAATTAATGAGGCACATTTCCGAGATCAATGCGCCTCACAACGCATCCGGGGACTTTCAGAGTCGGAACACCTTTCCCCAACCAACAATGACATGGTCACGGGCTGTGACCATGTTTACTAGCGAACGTACCTTCGTCGCCAATTTATTCCATTGGATCCAATGCAATCCGCCAACTTTAAAGCCCCTTTTCTCTGAACCTATGCTTGTGTACTGTACTGTATATGCTTTGACTAATTAGAATTACGTAGGACAAATTTAGGCGACTGCAAAGACTGAGGGGAGACGGGACTCTCTCTCTCTCTCTCTCTGTTTCACTCCTCCCTCTCTCTTTCTACACTCTGTATCCTTCCCTCTTTCCTTTCCTCTCCTCCGCTCTCCCTCCCTCTCTCCCCTCCACAGTGTCTATACCTCTCTGGTCACATTCCCCACCCTCCAGTCCTCATACTTCTCGTCTCTCTCGTTT
>NC_137833.1:16701361-16728861 GCF_963921795.1 Nannobrachium achirus
AGTTCAGCTATTAAAACTCAGCATTGTTTAATGATTACACAGGGTAGATTCCCCACATGAATATATAAACATATGAACAGCAAATGCATGAAAGTAAACAGAATACAAGCCTGATATTTCACAACATAAAGTTGCATCCACAGCAAGCTAGAAGACAGCGTCCACCTGAAACCAACAAGTTTCAGCTGCACTCCGGAGAGATCTCTGAAGGACCCCTTATCTGCAACTCTATATATCATTCTGCCAGCAGCGGCCCTCCTTTCTCTGATTGGCCAGCAGTGCTCAAGGAACACTCTAAAAAGATATGGTTGCTTGTGGCTTAAAGGCATAGTTCACACATTTTCACATTACCGTGCACACACACGCAAAGGGAGAGAGAGACACAGACACACCGAGAGAGGCTTTTGGCATAGTGAACGTATGTTTTCTCATGCCAATAAAGCCCTTTTGAATTGAGAAAGAGAGGGATGGAGGGAGAGGATGGTGAGACAGAGATGGGGAGAAAGAGAGAGTAGTTTGTGTGTGAGAGCAAGAAGGAGGCGGTGAGGGATAAAACTTATGAGACAGAAATAGAGAGAGAGAGAGGGGGAGGGGAAGAGGTGGGGGAGAGAGGTGAAGACAGAGAGACAGTGGTGGAAAAAGTACTCAAATGTTTTAGTAAGTAAAAGTCTCAATACTGCAATATAGAAATACTCTGTTAGGGTGCCCTCACACCAAAATACCTGTGAGAGTGGAATCCGCGTTCCGCCAATGCATTTCAATGATAAGGGAGCGTTTTTTGTAGAAATCCTCTGCTGGCATGAAACCGCTTCACTCTCATTGAAATGCATTGGCGGAACGCGGATTCCACTCTCATAGGTATTTTGGTGTGAGGGCACTCTTACAAGCAAAAGCCTGGAATTCAGAATTAATGTACTTGAGTAAAAGTATGAAGGTGTTGGTGTCAAAATGTACTTAAAACAGCAAAAGTAAAAGTACAAAATGTTTGAAAATAGCAGATCTACAAGCTCACAACGCGTCGCATCGCGTTGTGAGGCTATTATTTTCAAATAGCTACGGTATAAAATAGGGCTAAAGTGGATTAATGCATGTTTTATAATATAATCATTAATATCTGCAAAGTAACTAGTAACTCAAGTTTTCAATTAAATGTAGTGGAGTAAAAGTACAATATTTGCATCCGAGATGTAGTGGAGTAAAAGTATCGGAAATTGGAAATACTTAAGTACTTAAGTAAATCTACTTAGTTACTTTACACCACTGAGACAGAGAGATAACAGAAACAGGAAGCCATGGAGATAGAGAAAGGGGGCAGAGAGAGAGAGAGAGAGAGAGAGAGAGAAAGAGAAAGAAGAGAAGAGAGATCAGATGAAAGCATTATGGAGTGTGAGAGAGAGACACAGACAGACAGACAGACAGATAGACAGACAGAGAGCGATGGGGGCATTTGATAATTGGAACGCGATTAATTCAATGAGCACAAGTCATCGTCCTTGAGTGTGTCTATGCATGTGTGAATCTGAGAGAAGGAAACTGAACAGCGTGTGTGTGCGTGAGTGTGTGCATGCGCGCGTGCGTGTGTGTGTGTGCGCGTGTGTGTGTGTGTGCTTGCACACATGTGAGAACTACATAAAACAGAGGTGATGGGAGTTTGGGGAGTGGATTAGATTCATAGCAGGTGAAAAGCTCCAGTAGGCATACTGTAGTACTGTACATACAGCAGTGCTTCTCATATCAAAGACCCACCGAATTAATACCGGTATGTATTTGGCTGCAGACTCCTACATGAAAAATGATTTTCATATGAAAATATATTTTCATATAGGAAACTATATTTTCATATACTGTAGGACCCATATAAGATTTGTAGAAAATGTTTTAAACGTTTTCCACATTTATGCAAGATCTTTAGAAAATGGTAGATCTACAAGCTTGTACATGCGACCGTCAGGTCGCAAGTTACTATGAAAAGCTCCATCTGTCTGTCTGTCCGCCACGTCACACTTTTGGCCCGACTCTTATCTCTAGCACCGTTGCCCCTATCCATGCCAAACTTTGCACACACACACTCCTTGGCTGGCAAACTCACATACCCCTCTTCTAGCTCCACCATGAGGTTGCATGCGACCTGGCGGTTGCTTATCTCCCGATTAGGGAGTCTTACTGGTATACAGAGTCAAAGTGGTTAAACTGATTTTGAAGCTATGTTAACTAATGTTCCTGGGGACCCCCTGGAACCACCTCAAGGACCCCCAGTGGGAAGAACCACTGCACTAACACAACACACTAACCGAGTGTTCATTCCTTCTGAGTGCAAACAACGGAGCCATAAAACGAGGTTGTTCTGCAAACAAATAGTGTATGTCTACACACTGACATGGCGAGCGGTCCCACAGGCCAACAATAATACACAGTACTGTACATGTTTAGGTGAGGTTCATCCCACATCTAAAAATACTGGCTTCGGATGGGAATGAGTTGTGGTGTGTGTGTCCGTGTGTGCGCGTGTGCCCGTATACATAGTGAATGTGTTTTCTTTGAGCCTGGTCTCTTGGTGTGTATATGTCCACACAAGCAAGCACACAGCCACACACACACACACACGCACGGCCAAGTATACGCATGAACAGTCCATAATTCTGCACCGGCTTCTTTCTCTACCACACCCTCCATCCTTCATCCAAAAATACTCACACTGGCAGCTGAACGTAGCTGTGTGACTCACTCCTTCTCCCTTTTCCTCACCCCCTCCCCCCTCCCTCCGCCACACACACACACACACACACACACACACACACACACACACACACACACACACACACACACACACACACACACACACACACACACACACACACACACACACACACACACACACACACATTTTCATTTTCATCCGTCATCTGAAATATTTCAGTTTTAGTTTAGTTCTTGTCGACTAAATATACAGTATATAGTTTATTTTGTCGACGAAAATACATTTTGGCGCGCCTTGATCGCCTGGTAATGCCTGATTTTACACTTGGTAGCATGCTGAAAATAGCGTTTTTATTTGTTGACTAAATTGTCTTAGTTGTAGTCATCATAGCTTAGTTTTTTATTTCGTTTTTGTTTAGTTTTCATCAGTGAAAAATCACGGCCGAACATTTTTCGTCATATGAAATTAACACTGACTCACACACACACATGCACGCACGCAGGCATGCAGGCAGGCGCGCACACGCACACACACACACTCGTACAACAACATACAAAAGGGGGAAGCCATGTACAGACTACAGTAACTGCAGGTGAACTGGAAATAATTGATGCAGGGACAGGGAGAGGGGGGGAGAGAGAGAGAGAGAGAGAGAGAGAGGAGAGAGAGAGAGAGAGAGAGAGAGAAACACAGAGAAACAGAGAGAGAGAGACAGAGAGAGATAGAGGGAGGAGGACCAGACAGGCTGAATAATATGTCTTCCTGCTACAGTACAGTGTGTGTTTCCCTTCATTCTCTCATCTCCCGTGGCTACTGAATTCTCCTCAGTGATGTCATGCAGACAGTTGGGTTGGGGGCAGGGCTAAAGGATGTTTTTTTCCCCCCACAGTAGCTGTGGGGGCAGATGGCACGCGTTTCATTGGCTGTCATTGTGTATGTAACAGTAAACTTGACCTGTTAACTTTGGTTGACAAAACGTTGTTCTCGCCGCGCTACCCTCAGAGTTTAAGATGTTTGTTGCGACCACAGGTCGCAGTTTACTATCAGAACCGTCACAGCTTGTTGTAGACGTCCGTCCGGACGGACATGTACACTTATTAAGTGCATGTCTAACAGGACAGGACTTCATATGGGAATGCACATATATGGAGGCCACATTGGCAGAATCCATATATGGCCAAGACAGATGGCCAAGACAGCCCATATCTGTTTTGCTGGTTCTACAGACAGGGATCTCCATGTGGGATCTCCATGTATTGGCATAAAAGGGTATGATGTCAGATGTCATAGACATCATAGGACTTTCACATAACGAATAACTGAGTAAGCATGTTTGGGCTCTCACAGCATATCTCCATATACAGTACATGGATCTCCATATATGGGTACCAGGGGTCTCCATATATGGGTAACTGGTCCGATATACATTGCTGGCCAGATGGCCAAGAATGGGCGAGGTCGCATGTCGCCCTGAGGCGTCTTACTAGTAGGGGGACAAAATAATTGGCCTCTGTTTATGGCAGTGCTCTCTCATTGTAATGTTACTGTACAATAAAGAATGAGTAACTAGAGAGCAAAAGATGTGAGCAACTCTCTTGTTTACAAGACACAGGGTGTTTGGCTGGAGCCTTGTTCTTTGGCAGCTTCCACAGGGACACACGGTGACTCATGGATGGATTAAACCACACCGTAAAACCCCCAGTGCTATCTTAACGCTTAAAGTGTACAAATGTCACCATCTGGTGACATTTGTACATGCTCTGAGTTACAAATAGATAAATGAACACTGAGCTTTTGCTGTGTATGCTCAAATATCAATAGTCACTAAGCAGACTGAGATATTTGTGTTTTATAGTTCTGTTTTAGTCGACTAAATATACAGTATATCGTCAATTTCGGGGTGGAAACCTTGTATGTCCAAAACTCTTCGTTTTGCATTCATCATTTTAAAAATGATTTAAACTAGTGAAAACAGCCGATCTACAAGCACACAACGCCTCGCACCGCGAGGTGTTGTGTGCTTGTAGATCTGCTGTTTTCACAACCTTTTGTGCAACGGCCTTGTATGATGAAGCAGGGCTTTACTTTGCGAAAAAAAAAAAACATACAAATTTGAAACTTGGAGATATTGGAGATGTGTATGCTCAAAGATCAATAGTCACTAAGCAGACTGCTGTGCATCTGTCAATACTGCCTAACCCCGGGTGTGGTGCACTTGGAGGGTGGTCTAAATACAAAGCAGCAAAAGATTATATTGCACAAACAAATGTTGAAAAATGTATGGTATTTCTGTTCAGGTTTATGCACTCGTCGTCTGACTGCCAGACACCAAAAATGGTCTCTAAACCTCTTGTTCTTGGCAGAATACAATTGTGTTGACTTACATATATTATTTATTTTACACCACTCTGAGAAGCAGTGGACCAGAGTAGCTAGGAGTTTGATTATTTCTGGATGGGGAACATTGTGTGGGAGGTTCAAGGCTCCCTTTGATTCCCAGTATTGATGACTGCTTAATCTACAGGCTGCGTTTGGATTATTTCTTGATGCCCTCTGCATGTCTTCAACACCTATTGGCAATCTGCGTCTCCTTTACTGCAGTTACTGTACTGTACTCTCCACCACAAGTATCCTACAGCCTTCCTCCTCTAATTTGCCTGCATGTGCTTTTTAGAGGCGGGGAAATCTTGTGTAATGCAATCTAACAAAATCAACCACACTTATCATTTATCTTTATGATAAATTATGTTATTTATCTTGCTGAGAGGCACACTTTACAATGACACACAAGGTGCGCTTATAATAAGTATTTTTTTAAACTCTTAAGTCGACGACATATCGTCACTGTCAGGCAAAAACCTTGTATCTCCAAGTTTCAAATGTGTAATTTTTTTCGCAAAGTAAAGCCCTGCTTCACCATACAAGGCCGTTGCACAAAAGTAGTGAAAACAGCAGATCTACAAGCACACAACGCCTCGCGGTGCGAGGCGTTGTGTGCTTGTAGATTGGCTGTTTTCACTAGTTTAAATCATTTTAAAAATGATGAATGCAAAACAAATGGTTTTGGACATACGTTTCCACCCGACAACGACGATATGTTGAATAGTTAGATCCCAATCCAGCACACAGAAAACAAACAATATCCAGATGACCTAATCCTTGCAGCTTTATAGGTAAGCACGCACCGCACGAAGCCACATACGAATGCACACATGCACGCACGCATGCACGCACGCACGCAAGCACGCACACACAAACAATCAAAAAGCTCTCAGAGTAAGATGAACAAACTGAACACTCTCATCACATTTCAACCACTTTAACCATATTTTATACTTTGGATATTCAAAAAAAGTTACATATATACTGTGAGCTTCTAGATCTGCAATTTGTAAAATAAAATATTAGAAAATCTTTATTAAAACATGTTTTTACGTTTGAAGCCTTTTGTTTGTTTGTTTTTAAATTTTTAACATCTTCTCTTCTGGGGGTCCTCGGCACAACATCTTTTGAGAAGGGAGTGACATTTGCTCCCTCTCAGAGTTAGATGTAACACTGTGCATGCATGCGCAAACACTCACACTCACACACACACACACACACACACACACACACACACACACACACACACACACACACACACACACACACACACACACACACACACACACAGAGAGAGAGAGAGAGAGAGAGAGAGAGAAGACATGTGTCCTTGAAGAGACCCAGAGCCAGCTGGCTTTGTTTCAACCTCTCACCCTCTGGGATTGCTACTCCCACGGGCCAAATATGGAAGAGACAAGCACTCCATCCACCCCACTGGCACGACCGCTCGCACGCACGCATGCACGAAAGAATGCACGCACGCACACACACACACACACACACAGGTGCTCGTATACGCACGGTATTGTAGTTTTTGCTCCACAACATTTATTTGGCAGCTTTAGTTACAAGTTATTTTTACCACTTATTTTTCCACCTCTGCACACGCAAGCACGCACCCGCGACGCACGTGCCGTGCCGTGCATGCACGCACACACACTTACTAAACACACACACTGTGAGCTATTAGCCTTATGTGGTCACATAAGGCTTGCATGTAAGGCGCAGAGGCATTATCTACAAGGAGACCACTGGCAGTGTATACGGTACATGTCCCTATGCGTATGTGTCTGTGTGTGTGTGTGTGTGCGTGCGTGCGTGCGTGCGTGCGTGCGTGCGTGCGTGCGTGCGTGCGTGCGTGCGTGCGTGCGTGTGTGCGTGCATGCGTGTGTGCGTGCGTGCGTGCGTGCGTGCGTGCGTGTGTGTCTGGCAGTGGGAGTCTTGGATTTAAGGAACATCCCTCTGCAGTGTCTTCACCATGACAACAGAAAGAGTTCAAAGGTCAGAAGCTGCTGTGGTTAATCTAGTAGATCAGCTGGGAGAGAGGAAGGAGGGATCTACGAAGAGGGAGGAGGAGAGAGTGAGAGAGAGAAACAGAAAGAGAAAGAAAGTGGGAGGTATATAAAGAGAGAGAGAGTGAGAGTGAGTGAGTGAGAGAGAGAGGGATCCATAAAGTTGGATGTAGAGAGATAGACAGAGAGAGAGAAAGTGGGGGTCAATAAAGTGTGAGGCAGCAGGCACATGCACACATAGACATCAAACCCCTGCCTGTTTACCTGTCTGTAAAAAGTGCCCTCTCCAGACCATGAATGCAGTTTTTACTATGGTGAAAGAAATACAAATGCCCGCTTTCCATGCCATACCTGAAGGCAGCGTTCAAGAAAATTGCCTTGTCCAAACTCTCCTGAACATGAATGCAGCATCTTATGTTGACAGAATTGCCCTCTCTGTGTAGAAATACATGCCGTTACGCCACATCTCCAGTATTCACTTGATTATGCTTAGTTCAGTGTGGTATCAGCTGCGACGCGTTGTGAGCTTGGAGGTCTGCTATTTTCGATATTTCCACCAAAAGGCCCTTTTAGAAATTTCAGCCCCTGCCTCTCTAACATTCTCTGCACGTCCCTGAGAGACAGAGAGAGGGGGGGGGGGGGCAGGGAAGAGAGAAGAGAAAGTGTGAGGGGAGGATGAGAGAACAGAGGTGATGAGCAGAGGAATGAGCCACAGAGAGAGAGAGAGAGAGAGAGAGAGAGAGAGAGAGAGAGAGAGAGCAATGTGGGGGAGTGATGGATGAAAAGAGAGAGAGAGAGAGAGAGAGGAGGCTGGGATGGAGAGTCTTTCCATTACTGTGACAGAGCTTGGACAGTTTCTCTACTGGTGCATGGGCCATGGCCGTTTCAGAGGGGTTGTCAAAAGTAATACTCTTGTACAGAGGTGTGTGTGTGTGTGTGTGTGTGTGTGTGTGTGTGTGTGTGTGTGCGTGCGTGCGTGCGTGCGTGCGTGCGTGCGTGCGTGCGTGCGTGCGTGCGTGCGTGCGTGCGTGCGTGCGTGCGTGCGTGTATGCGTGCGTGTATGCGTGCATGCTTGTTATGTCTCCATGCCCAGTGCACACACTTGCATGATGTCCAGTTTGGAATTAATCATATCCACAACTTTCCAACATCTCATCGTGCATTGCGCAGAAGTTGCACGGAGCTTCCGGCGCCGCAGCCGAGTGTGATCTACAAGCTCACAACGGTTGCATCTGCAACGCGACGTGAGCTTGTATGTCTGCTGTTAACCGGAAGTGTGGTGCAAAAAATTCTCCAGTAAATTCCCGCGGAAAGAGGTGGATACAGTACGTATGTTATTGTCACACTTGTAGTGACATTAACATCATTCTGGTGTGCATATGGCAGGGCTATCTTGTTAAAGCTGCCTTGTGGACCGTGGGTGGGCATGACTAACGTACTGTAACATGCCCATGGAGACCACTTTAAACCAGGTTTGATAATCTAGCTAATTACAAATTCAACTGGGTTGAATTTTAAAACCACAACATGTAGACGGGCCGTACATTATGAGCGGCCTATTTAAAAACTTGGGTAACACTTTACAATAACTATCTGGGTAACAAATGTATATCATTCACAAACTGGTAGATAATGAGTTATGAATGACAAAATGTTGATTTGTGAGATCAACGTTATTTGTATATTATGTTTCTGACATGGGTTTTGCTTCATGCTCCAAGGAATAACCTCAGTTACCTCACATAAGCCTGGTTTTCAATCCAATTCTAACCAGTGCCATCCAGTCTAGAGAATGCCTACTCCAAAAAACTGTATCCGACGCACGCACGCGCACACACACACACACACACACACACACACACACACACACACACACACACACACACACACACACACACACACACACACACACACACACACACACACACACACACACACACACACACACACACACACACACAACACACACACACACACACACACACACACACAGACCATTCCGCATCCGGATGTACAAACTGGTAATCGAATTGACCCCGGTAAAGGCCTTATTCTTACAGAATTAGACCAAGATTGCAGTGCTTAATAATAACATTATTATTATTATTATTAACAAATGATTTCATAAAGTAAGATTACAATAAAAATATATATTAAAATATCCTATTTAATTCGAGCTCACTGGGCCACTCAGAGGTTGTTTCTGGGCCGGATGTGGCCTGCAGGCTGTGTGTGTGTGTGTGTGTGTGTGTGTGTGTGTGTGTGTGTGTGTGTGTGTGTGTGGGGGGGGGGGGGGGGGGGGGGGGGGTGTGTGTGTGTGTTTGATTTCATCCTGTCTCTCACCATGTGCACAAGGATGCGTACATAATGCGTATATATCGTCAAAGTCAGGCAGAAAAACCTTGTATCTCCAAGTTTCAAATGTGTATGTTTTTTTGGTAAATTAAAGCCCCTAGTTCTTCATACAAGAGTGTCTCACAAAATAGTGAAAATAACAGATTTACACATGCATCGCGAGGCGTGGTGTGCTTGTGGATATGCCATTTTAAATCCTTTTAAGTCATTTATAAAATTATAAATGCAAAACGAACGGTTTTGGACATACAAGGTTTCCACTCAACAACGACGATATGTGCATCTGTGTTTGTGTATAAATATACTGTACACACGTCTGCTGATGCATACTTAGGTTTGTGTCTGTGTTTAGTTTTTTATTATAATATGGATTATAGTCTCTTGTTTTCTGCATTTTGTTAGTTTGAGTTAACTTTAACCCATTTAGGCCCAGAATTATTGAATGCTTTAACCAGTGAAAAATAGCAGATATACAAGCTCACAGCGCGGCTGCGAGCTTGTAGATCTGCTATTTTTGAAAAAGTCGTGAAAATGTGTGCAAATCTTTGAATATATGTATTTTCAAAGCGAACGTTTGTAACTCAAATTTTGCCTCTGGGGGGTCCCTGGAACTAAATATTTTGAGATGGGGGTCCGTGGCCAAATACATATCGTTTTGGGGGTCCTTCACATGAAAAGGTTTGAGAACCACTGACATAGTAGTCTCTCAAGAACAGACTAACTGAGCTCCATTTAAGTGAAAAGGACCTTTTCTTTGACGATGGCTAGCCAGATTGCTGACATAGAAACATAGGTTTTCAAAAAATCTTAGAAGGATTCAAAAGACACTTATAGAATCGGGTCAAATTATAGTTTTCACGATTTAAAAAAAATAGAAGATCTACAAGCTTGCAGCGCGGCACTCGGTGCCGCGCTGTGAGCTTGTATATCTGCTATTTTTCAATAGTTAAAGCATTCAATAATTCTAGGCCTAAACCCTAGCCTGGAAACCAGTTGAATCTGCCCTTGGCAGATTTGGTCTGCACCGCTCAGTTGTGATTGGATTTCACTCCCTCCGAAATAGTGACAGACCAATCAGGGCCCGGTATGCACATTTTTTTTTCGCCCCTTGGAAATGCAGGTTCAACACAGAGATTCCAGACTAATATCCACGCAGTGATATTAGTCTGGCCATGCCAGGCTATAATAATAACCCTGGTGTCAGTGGTGTAAAGTAACTAAGTACATTTACTCAAGTACTTTACTTAAGTAAACATTTTGGGTATTTATACTTTACTTGATTATTTCCAATTTCCAATACTTTTACTTCTGCTCCATTACATCTTGGATCAAAATATTGTACTTTTACTCTACTACATTTATTTGAAAACTTTAGTTTCTAGTTACTTTGCAGATATAAATTATAATATTATACAACATACAAGAACCACTTTAGCCCTAGATCGGCTATATTTTCAACATTTTGTACTTTTACTTCTGTTACTTTAAGTACATTTTGATGCCAATACTTTCGTACTTTTACTCAAGCACATTTTGAATTCTGGACTTTTACTTGTACAGCGTATTTCTATATCGCAGTATTGATACTTTTCAGTATTGAGTACTTTTTACACCACTGCTGTGTGTGTGTGTGTGTGTGTGTGTGCGTGCGTGCGTGCGTGCGTGCGTGCGTGCGTGCGTGCGCGTGTGTGCGTGCGTGTGCATGTCTCTCTCTCTCACCATGTGTACGAGGATGCGTAGTCCAGTGGGGTGTATGGCCATGGCCTCGTCATACAGGCCCTTGGCCTCGTCCAGCTGGCCCCTCAGCTCGGCCAGCCGGCCCCGCTGCAGCATCACAGAGTGGGAGTTGGGGGAGAGCGAGCCCGCCTCGGCCACGCAGAACTGGGCTTCCTTCAGCCGGCCGTCCGCCATGAACATCTCCCCTGGAGAGACAGAGAGAGAGAAGAGAAGAGAGAGAGAGCGGATGGATTTTATGGACAGACAGTGCTTAATTTGTCAATAAAAAGGTGCCGGATCCTAGGGCATTCACGAATAGTGATTTTTAGTATTCGAATTATTCGACCTCAAAAGTATTCGAATAGTCGAATATTCTACAGGACTTGCCAAACTGGCCAAACTGTCAAATATTAAGTAAGCAAGAGGCGAACATTGTGAAAATAGCCGATCTACATGCTCACAACGCCTCGCACTGCAAGGCGTTGTGAGCATGTAGATCTGCTATTTTCACAATATTTATCTGCAGAACAGAGTCACATTAAATGTAATACCTACAACTCATTCTTATGACTTCCTATCTAGCCAAGCTTTATAAACTATATATTTTAAGATGAAACAATAAAAAAATAAAAATAAGCGAATATTGCCCCAAGAGAACACTGGTAGTCAATCTATCAATTTGGAATGATCAATCTGAATAACTGGCATATTAGAAAATATATATATTTGTATTATGGTGTCATAATTCTATGACGCCATGTATGCATGTATATAGCTTGTCTATTGTGTTTCACTGTCACCTATGAAGCACCACATCCGAAATTACAAGAAATTGATCAAAACGATATTTATTAAGTAAATAAAATTGCTGCAGCCAAAAAGGTCTTTATTTGGAAGAATGAAAACATAAAATGACCAAACAGCACTATATTGATTGACAGGGAAGATCCCGGATCCAATCAAATAGGAGCCGGATGATATTTACATCTGGTGCCAACCCCGAGTTTCCCGAGTTTGAAAAGGTATTACCGCTGTGCCAACCCCGAGTTTCCCGAGTTTGGGCCGTTTTTGAAAAAAAAAAATGAAAAAAAAGAAAAATCAATTTTTTTTTTTTTTTAATTCTTTTTTTGGACCTCCAGAAATGTATTAGGCATGATCGCGATCGCGAAATTGCATGTTTAACCCCCATACCAACCCATTCTTTCAAACATGGCAGCCATGTTTGTTTACATCTGAAGAAAACATAATGGCTGATAAATCATGAATGCCTGAACGTATTTCCAAGCGGATTTTTTTGTTTGAAAGCTGTGAACAGTGAGCACACACGTGGTGCATCATCTAGGCATGGGCGTGCACTTTTTACACAATTGCGCAATTACATGGAAGTCTATGGTAACCATGGCAACGTGGGACATTGAAGAGAAAAAATCATAGCAACATAAGTGTTAAGTAAATAAAATTGCTGCAGCCAAAAAGGTCTTTATTTGGAAGAATGAAAACATAAAATGACCAAACAGCACTATATTGATTGACAGGGAAGATCCCAGATCCAATCAAATAGGAGCCGGATGATCCAATCAAAGAGGTGGCTGAACATGTTCCCCCTTGTTCCCCCACACATTAAGCACTGTGGACAGACAAGGCTGGCAGCTGCTTGGGGCCCCAAGCACTGAAGGGGCCCCCGGAGGTCTGACTCAAAATGTGGGAACCCTGCTAAAAGCACAGACAGGGCAAGCTGCCATGTCATGTCCATTTAGGACACCTCATAAACACCCATTACACCAGTGGATATAATGAGGAACAGGGAGGGAACGTGAGGAGGTGCAGTAAGGCAGGGGTCTTCAACGTTTTCAGGCCAAGGACCCCTTAGTTGAGAGAGAGATGAACCAGGGACCCCCCACAACCTTTTCAGAGATTCCATATAGTTTAATCATTTGACAGCACAATCATCAGTGTATTTTGGATTCATGTCAATTAATGTTTTCAGATATTTAACCACTTGAAACGTCAATACTTAATAAACTTGACTTTTCACTCTGTAATTAGTCTGCTCGTTTTCCCCTCTAAAATAGCCGATCTACAAGCTCACAACGCCTCGGAGCGCGAGGCATTGTGAGCTTGTAGATCTGCTATTCATGGCTAAAGTTCTCAGAATATGGATGCTAGCGTTCAAGTGGTTAATATAAAAAAGGAGAAAAAAAAGTTTCTATCACTCAAAGATTTGGAGGACCCCCTGTAGTAACTCTGAGGACCCCCTAGGGGTCCCAGACCCCCTGTTGAAGACCCCTGCTTTATACAAATGCCTTCTAAATCAGTAGTTCTCAACATTCAAGATTCAAGATTTTTCAAAAAGGTTCAGATGTACAAGCTTGCTTGTATATCTGCTGTATCTATTATACTAGACCTTACCCGTTCGAAGATATGTGCTCCAAAATATGTGCAGTGTGTGGGCTGTGGGGAAAGTTACTGTAACTGGTGCGTGCGTGAGAATATGTGGGAGCATCATAATGTAAGGAGCAGCTCATGGAGGAGTGTATATTTATGATGGAAGATGAGACACACATCAAACGCACCTGGTGAAAGCGAGAGAGAAGAGAGAGAGAGAAAGAGAAAGAGAGAGAGAGAGAGAGAGGAGAGAGAGAGAGAGAGAGAGAGAGAGAGAGAGAGAATGCACATTCCTAACTGAGAGAGAGGGGTGTGTGTGTGTGGGGCTACAGATCCCATGGCCTGGAGGAACGGACCGTAACCCTGACAACAGGCTAAGAAAACGCTAATAAACAGCTTTAATTTGGGAGAAATGAAATTCGGGCTCCGTCACCGTTGGTATAATGCTAATGGCCAATACCATGTGAACTTTGGGATCAGTTGCTGAAGCGAGTGAATAGATAAACGTAGATAAGCGTGAGCGTTAGAGCGTTAGAGTGTGAGTGAGTGAGTGCGTGAGTGAGTTTGCTGGTTTAATAGATAGATATCCGCTAGTTGGAATAGCCAGTTTTAATGGGTTAAACCCTAGCATCCGTATTCTGGGCAAAACCTCTGCGAAGATATTTAATGTAGAGCGAAAACCGAAAAGTCACTGGCATAGAGCCCTGAGGGACCTCTACGATGTTACGTCTCATTCGTGTCTGTCTCCCTGTCAGACTGTGTCTTGTGTGGCTCTGTATCAAAGCAAAGTAACCTTTAAAAATTCAGAGGAGGGGAAGAGAAAAAGGGGAGGACAGTGGAAAGACCAAGGAAGAAAAAAACAAGAGAGAATAGGAAGGGGAGGGAGGTTAGGAAGGATAGAGAGGAGTAGAGAGGGGGTGGGGGGCATTTTAAGAGATGAAGGCATTGTTGTGATAGAAGAGGTAAGAGGAACAGGGAGGGAAGGGAACGTGAGGAGGTGCAGTAAGGCAGGGGTCTTCAACGTGTTCAGGCCAAGGACCCCTTAGTTGAGAGAGAGATGTAGCAGGGACCCCCACAACCTTTTCATAGATTCCATATACTGTAGTTTCATTGTTTGACTCATGTCAATGTGTGTTTTCAGATATTTAACCACTTGAACCGTCAATACTTAATAAACTTGACCTTTCACTCTGTACTTAGTCTGCTCTTTTTCCCCTCTACACCAAAGCTCTTTGCCAAAAATAGCAGATCTACAAGCTCACAACGCCTCGCAGCACGAGGTGTTGTGAGCTTGTAGATCTGCTATTTTTGGCAAAAGTTCTCCGAATATGGACACTAAGGTTCAAGTGGTTAATACAAAAAAAGGAGAGAAAAAAAATCTATCACTCAAAGATTTGGAGGACCCCCTGTAGTAACTCTGGGGACCCGCTAGGGGTCCCGGACCCCCTGTTGAAGACCCCTGGTGCAGAGGGAGAGAGAGAGAGTGAGAAAAGGAGGGAATCAGGAAATGAAAGATGGAGGAGGATAAGGCAGGCGAAGGGAAAGGCAAAGAGGGGTGGGCGAGGGAGAGAGGGAGAGAGAGGACCAGAGAATGACATCATTCTCCTGTCCATCATTTCAACTTTTATTGGGAGAAGTCGGTCTCCATGAAAGGATTCCTGTGGTGCCGTAATACAGTAGTGCACGTAGAGGATTTAATACAGCCAGATATGTACATGTTGAGAGCTGATGACTGCCAAAGCGCTTTAGGTGACTAATAAATAACATTGTAAATATGTTATATTGTTTTTAAGTGCTTGTAATTATTTCACCTGTTAAAGTGGCAAAATGTAACGTTTTTATAAATAAAATGCAATTTTGTCTAATTGCAGGCCTTTAAAAACTATAATATAGTCACATACAGTAGGTTACATGTGAGTATGTGGCTACATGTTTTAGATGCTTGTCAGATTCACCAACTACCATGGTGATTTTTTTTGTTGCCGCAAGTTGGATAAATGTGTGAATCCTTACCATCTCCCAGTATTAATTTGTTCACCTATTAATTTGTCCATTCCATTTGCTCGTTAAGATCAACAACTTTCCTGTAATTTCAGATCGTGCCACTTCCTCATGCCATGTCATCACTTCATTGCCTTCACATGGATTTATTTTCCACCACCATGTCTCCACCTGCAGCTCATTCTCTCATCAGTCCATCACAGTATACAGTGCTCTGGATTTGACGTCATAGAGCAGGGTTCCTCAATTAGTTTTCCCCAAGGGCCGAATCATGTCTAGGGTACCAATCCGAGGGCCACAACATTGCAGGGGGCGACGGTGGCGTTCCCACTACTCCAGCGAAAGTTTTCGTCATTGTCGGGTGAAACTCTTTTGTTCAAAACCGTTCGTTTTGAATTTATCATTTTAAAAAATGATTTAAACTAGTGAAAACAGCCGATCTACAAGAACACAACGCCTCGCACCGCGAGGCGTTGTGTGCTTGTAGATCTGCTGTTTTCACTACTTTTGTGCGACGGCCTTGTATGATTTGCAAAAGAACGTACAAATTTGGAGATACGAGATTTCCACCCGACAACGACGATATACTAGTGTTGTTGCTGCTCTTATACCACCATTATTACTGGGGTTGGTGTGGGCCAGACAGTAGCCCCCCACGGGCCGCAAATGGCCCGCCTATTGGGGAACCCTGTCATAGAGCGTTCTGACGTCAGTTGATTGACAAATGGCCAGGGTAGATCCTTGTAAACTAACGATTTCCCAACAATGACGCTCCAACTGCTCAGAATTTCCAAACGACCAGAGAGTACCATTGGTGTATATCTAACTATTCATTTAGCGAATATCTGTCTGCATGCTGACATCACTGATACTAAACAGTGTCGCCACCATATTAACAGCCGCACGCTAACCTGACTTTCGCCAGATAGTTGCAGCAGTGCGTAACGCTCTGCCTTACATCTGGGCTCTCTCGGGCACACTCGATGTAAGTGGCGGGCCATTTTTTGAATTTCTGTAGCAGGTGATTGGATGTGGCCGTTTCTATCACAGTCTGGGAGTGCCAACTCCAACCACTCATATTGGCCTGTCTGCATGACGTTGCACCCAGAATCCGCCTCCTGGGTTTCCACGTGGTCTGCAATCAGACTCTATTGGCTCAGAGCCGCTCAGAGCCCGCCCATAGCTGCCGCTGATTGGTCCGGCCCGGGACTTTACGAGTGTTATCAACTCTGGTCGAGCAAGCCCAGATGGTAAAGCAGAGCGTTATATACGCAATGCTGCCACCATCTGGCGAAAGTCAGGTTAGCCGCACGCTGAAACAATGCCCAAATTTGGAGATCAGCATGCTGACATCCTCCATGGTATCAGCCATCCTCCATGGTAACAGCCGCTGTGCTGAAACAATGCCCGACTTTGGAGATGACTGACATCACTGATACTAAACAGTGTCGCCACCATGGTAACAGCTGCATGCTGAAACAATGCCCAAATTTGGAGATGGCGTGCTGACATCACTGATAATAAACAGTGTCGCCGCCATGGCTGTCAGTCTGAATGCTGACCAGGGGCGTAGCCAGGAATTACATTTTGGTAGGCGAAATGTCTATGGCCAAAACACTATTCCAGTATATTCAGTGTAAGGGCTAGTTATTTTCAAAAAGCACAGTATGGAGCATTACAAACAAGGCGAACATTGCTCCCAAATAGTGACATAGGCCTATTTCAACTTGTGATTACAACACTAGCTAAATTAGTTCAAAGTAAACTTGTGTCCCTTAAAATACATGGCTCACAACAACATGCGGTGGGGCTTGAGCTTGAAAATATCGATAATTTTGAGAGTGAACTATACTCCTTTAATGAAATACATTTTATTTTTTATTTAAGGCCCATTCCCACTGGGCCAGATAACAGATAAAAAAAAAACTCTTTCTTTAGATATTTTTCCATTCAAAGTGGATGGTAGATACAGATAAAAAAATATATATATCTACCATGCACAGATATTTGCCACAGGTACTTTTATCTGTGGTAGATATTATAGATATATTTTTTATCTGTTATCTGGCCCAGTGGGAATAGGCCTTACATTTATGGAAGAGGCTTGCTTAATGAGTTTTAATATGCTACAGCTGGAGAGACAACAAGATGTCAATTCTTAATCCAGCAGTGCTGGATTTAAACAACACAATGATCACGTATTGTGTTTGGAAGCTGTTTACCTACTACATTAAGGACTTTATTCATTTGGAACAGAGGATATCCTACAGGTAGGAGGAAAGCAGAATGGACTTTGTTCAGTGTGTTATTGTCTCTGTTGTTGCGACTTGAGTTAAATAGCCCGGCAGCCCAAATTTACATATCTCTAAAAGGGTAACACTTTCTCAATGGCCAGGCCGCCTACTAGTCAATGAATGGAACTGGTTGAGCGACATTCTATAGGCCTATGGTCCTCTCCACACTGTAGGCCTTTACACAATGGAAATAAGAGACTTTTTTTTTTTTTTTTTTTTTGGGAGATTTTTTTTTTTTTTTGCCAGATCATTTCTCAGTTGGTAGGCGGTCGCCTCGTTCGCCTACCGCTGCCTACGCCCCTGATGCTGACGTCACACTCTGACGTCATAGTACTGAAGTCACAGACCGATACAAAGGGTATGGCACAACTGAACGTCAATGGTGACTGTTCTGCCCAACGGGCACCGGTCTAAGTTCTCCAACATTACTGAGACTCCTACATTCAATCCCTCATACTGTATAGTGTGAGTGTGCGTACCCCCTGGAGACAGGACTATATATATCGTTCCTCATCAGACTGTCTTTTGCATTACGCTAAGCCTTCCAGCAATTACTCCCCGACTCCTTAAACCTTCCTGTCTGAACTCCTGCCTGATTACCTGGACCCTGATCCTCTGCCTGATCCCTGCCAGTTAAGTTGGCCAGAGCCGATTGAGCTCCTGGATCTGATGGTTGCTTGTACGCTGGATTAAACACTGTGAACTTTGAATTCTTCTTAGCCTGATCGTCATGATTGTGGGTTCTTACCTGTTCTGAGTTAGTGACTGACTGCTACAGAAAAGACAGACAGACAGACAGACAGACAGACAGACAGACATAGAAGAGAAACAGATGGAGGCGTTGAGAGAGAGAGAGAGAGAGAGAGAGAGAGAGAGAGAGTACAGTAGTGCCTGGGAAGTAATGAGACTCATGCCTAAATATGGGCATCACTGCTGCTGCTGCTGCCTGCTGGGATGCTCAAGAGAAACCCCAGGCTCTCTCTCTCTCTCACTCTCACACACACACACACACACACACACACACACACACACACACACACACACACACACACACACACACACACTTACTGAAAAAAATAAAAAAAACATACGCAAGTATAGAAACCAAACCGAGGGCATGACTCGTGCACATCAAACAGCTATACGACACAGAAAATAGACAGATCCTGGCCTTCCAGACCACAGATGACCGATGTGAGTGACCTGCAAAACAGCCACTGAGAAGACAACCGTTTCAGTTCACTGACAGCAGAGCGTGTGCACGGCTGTGTGTGAAGTGAAGCCCCATTCATATTCCAGTCGCACGACGGCGTCGCACACCGAAAATAGCCGACCTGCGAGCTCACAGTGAGTGGGACACCGCCTGCCGCGCGCGTGTTGGTCTTGAGTGTGATTCATTCAGTGTGCACGGGTAAACATTTCATTGAGTTTGCATTTGTTCAGCATGTGCTACTGTGTGTGTGTGTGTGTGTGTGTGTGTGTGTGTACGTGCGTGCATGCGTGCGTGCGTGCGTGCGTGCGTGCGTGCGTGCGTGCGTGCGTGCGTGACAGAGAGAGTGTGTGTGTGTGTGTGTGTGTGTGTGTGTGTGTGTGTGTGTGTGTTTTGTCTCTTCAATGGATGCGTTTGCTGTGTGCATGTGACAGCCCCAGGTCTGTCTGTGTGTGTGTGTGTGTGTGTGTGTGTGTGTGTGTGTGTGTGTGTGTGTGTGTGTGTGTGTGTGTGTGTCTCAGAGGTGCACAGATGGGGGCATTTAGCGCATGCACATGCACTGTTGATGCCCGTGTTTATTTTTGTCATCTCAGGGAAAAGCAATTCGATGAATTGGCTTGTGGTTACGTAAGAGGGACCTCACCTGAGCTCTCACAGAAATGAGAAAATAGCAATGATAGCAATATAATGTGTGTGTCTGTGTGTGCATGCGTATGTGTGTGTGTGTGTGTGTGTGTGTGTGTGTGTGTGTGTGTGTGTGTGTGTGTGTGTGTGTGTTATACCGTATGCTCATTCATATCCGTGGGTGTACAGTTCATTCATATTCATAGACGTGCGCGCGTGTACGTGTGTGTGCGTGTGAGTGTGAGTGTGTGTGTGTGTGCGTGTGTTGCGTTGCAATATTTGGCCTATTAGAATGTGAAATTCAGAGGCAGGAAGTGAGCGATAACGAGAGGAATGTTGTTCTAATAGGGGACTCTCTCTTTCTCACACACACACACACACACACACACACACACACACACACACACACACACACACACACACACACACACACACACACACACACACACACACACACACACACACACACGTACAGTATGTATTACTACTATACTCTTGTGAGGGCATACTGTACACATTTTAGGGCGGCATTAGAAAATAGCTGAAAATAGCCCATCAGCAGTTTTCAGGTCTGTGACATCGAGCATGACATCGGTGCACAACTAAGTTAAAATATAGACAAGTAAGACGCCCTAAGGCCGAGAAGCAACCATAAGCCATAACATAGGCCAGGGATCTTCAAAGTTTTCAGGCCAAGGACCCCTTAGCATAGAGAGAGATGAAGCAGGGACCAACTATCTACATATTGTAATGTGTGAAACTTGACATTTCACTCTGTACTTGGTCCGCTCTTTTTTACATCTACACCAAACCTATTGGCCAAAAATAGTCGATCTACAAGCTCTCAACGCCTCGCAGCGTGAGGCGTTTATAGCTTGTAAATCTGCTATTTTTGGCTAAAGTTCTCCTCAGAGGGATGCGAGGGGTCAAGTTTATCATTTAAAATAATTATCCTATCACACAAGGATTTGGCGGCCCACCTGTAGTAACTCTGAGGACCCCCTTCCATTATTTGCTTTCCCCTCGGCAGCGTGATGCCCGATGCACAGTGCGTCATGCGCGCCATGGTAGCGGCGGCACTGGTTACACCAAATGTGT
The DNA here is from genome assembly GCF_963921795.1 of Nannobrachium achirus. Lineage (NCBI taxonomy): Eukaryota > Metazoa > Chordata > Actinopteri > Myctophiformes > Myctophidae > Nannobrachium > Nannobrachium achirus. Next base: position 16,722,137 of record NC_137833.1, read on the forward strand.
TGCTTACAACTTTTTGTGACCCGCCTTCATGGATGGAACGGGAGGGAGGAACTGAAGTCGATAGGTAACGAAATGTTGTGTATTAGCGTGACTCACGGAATCCCAAAAACCTGAATCTTTTCCTCATTGCAAGCCCAACTCTAAACATCTCTTGTAACCATAAAACGACAATTTCTCTTGTGAGTAGCAGGAAAATTGTCCTCAGAACGTCTAGTTCTCATATTCTACAATACTTGCGGGGACATTTGGCCAGTAATACAAGTAGAGTAATACACACGCATGTGCACGCGCACACGCACACACAGACACACACAAGCACAGTTTTATGGTCAGGGCACTCCTCCATTTTGTCTGTTCTCAGCAGAGGAATGGGCTGGGGGTCGGGGGTCAGCTGATGAAAATAACCATAGCATTACGGTCGATCACCGGGGACATAATCCCCCCCCAGCTGGCTAGCGTAAAACACCCTGATGTGCTGTGTGTGTGTGTGTGTGTGTGTGTGTGTGTGCGTGCGTGCGTGCGTGTGTGTGTGCGCGTGCGTGTGTTTGTGTGTGTGGATCTGGCCTGGGCCCACACAAAGTTTGGATGGATTGTGTTCCAGCTTGGATCAATGGAACCATATACATTTACGTTCCTGTTTATCAATGTCACAATTAACAAATCGTTTTTCAAGAGTGCGGGTCAATTATTTGGGTGTTCACTTACAATATCACGGCCCACACTGGTTGACAGACCTCACTGTCAGTCACACACACACGCACACGCGCACACGCACACGCACACACACACACACACACACACACACACACACACACACACACACCCCTCTCTCTCTCTCTTCCTGTCTCCACCTGTTTCTCTCAAGTCTGTGTGTGTGTGTGTGTGTGTGTGTGTGTGTGTGTGTGTGTGTGTGTGTGTGTGTGTGTGTGTGTGTGTGTGTGTGTGTGTGTGTGCCCCTACACGCTCTGCTCTGGTCCACACACTGTATGCTTCCTGCACCTGCTGTCCACTTCACTGGAGTGGACAGACAGAGTGCATCCACTGTACCGGAATTCTCCGCCCCACCCCACCCCACACACCCGACCTCCACACTGTTGGCCGGAAACCTTGACTCAATGACTCAGACATATCGGTCAGATGGGTGGTGCAACGTAGGCGTGAGGGCCCCATAGCGGCCCGAAACTCTAGATGCGAGGGTGGGCGGCGTACCGGCCCGAACACATAACCACTTTCACTTTCACAATTATAGACTACTAGTAAGACACCTCAGGGCGACATGCAACCTCGCCCTAAAGGGCCAAAATTCTTGGATATCTGGCCAGTGATGTATATCGGACCAGTTACACATATATGGAGACCCCTGGTACCCATATATGGAGATCCATGTAGGCTACTGTTTATGGAGATATGCTGTGAGAGCCCAAACATGCTTACTCAGTTATTCGTTATGTGAAAGTCCTATGATGTCTATTATGGCCATACATGGAGATCCCTGTCTGTAGAACCAGCCGTTAGTGTGGTACGTGGCAGCTGTGGCCTCCATATATGGGCATTCCCATATGAAGTCCTGTTAGATATGGGCTTAATATTCATGACATCAGGTAACTCCATTTATGGGCTTAAAAGGGATTCTGTTAGTGTGACATCACAGTGAAGCCAGAGCGTGATGTCAGAGTGTCAAACCCATAGAACCACAGTGTCAGGCGTGACAGGCAGATAGACAGAGATATATACGGACAAGCTGTGACCGTTCACATACTAAACTGCTATAGTTGATCTGTGTCTTACCAGCTTGTAACCAGATGCGTTCCAGGGTGCTCCAGGCGTGGGTGGGTCCTTGGCGCTGAGCGGAGCTGATGGCCGATATCTCTGACAGCGCTGCGTCCAAACGAGAGGCCGCCACAGAGGGGGCGCTCTGGGAACCTGTCGGTTGGTCAGGGATGGTGATCAGTGTACACAGTGATGGAAGAGATACTCACATTTTGTATTTGTACAGCCCAAAGACAGCGCCCCGTTGCCAACAAAGGGCATTTTGGTATTGCATCTGAAACTGCTTGGAATTAGAGACAGACAGAACATGGAATTTCAATATCCGAGTGATTGTTTAGGCTAAAACCTGTATAAAACCGTATTATGGACCAATATTTATATAAAACATATATATATTTAAAAGCAAGGTGTGGCCCCTTTAACATGCTACCGTCCTAACAGCACCAATCCCCTCCCTTTCCAGTAAGGTTTAGAGCAGGTAGAGTTCAGACCAGTGGAGTTGTCCTGGAAGTCGGGCAGGGTGAGGTGAATGGAGGGCTTCCTGTTCACAGGGCTGGACTCTGGCTTCTCTGCTGCTGGGATGCTGCTGCTGTCATCTGTTTCACTGCAACACACACACACACGCACGCACACACGCATGCACGCAGCCATGCACACACGTACACACACAGTCAGTGGTGTAAAGTAACTAAGTACAGTTACTTACTGTAAGTACTGTAAGTACCATTTTGAGGTATTTGTACTTTACTTGAGTATTTCCAATTACAAATACTTTTACTTCTACTCCACTACATCTCGAATCCAAACAGTGTACTTTTACTCCACTACATTTATTTGGAAACTTTAGTTACTATAGTTACTTTGTAGATTGATTATTTTTTACAAAGGTAACATACAATAACCACTTCCCTATATACAGTACATTTTGGCCATTTGAAAATAGCAGATCTACAAGCTCACAATGCGTCGCATACAGTACATTTTGGCCATTTGAAAATAGCAGATATACAAGCTCACAACGCGTCGCAATGCGACACATTGTGAGCTCGTAGATCTGCTATTTTGAGCTTGTAGATCTGCTATTTTGCGTCGCAATGCGACACATTGTGAGCTTGTAGATCTGCTATTTTCAAATATTTGTATACATTTGAAAATTGTGAAATGGGACATGAGTTGCATAATGAGTACTTTCTACTTTTGTACTCTTACTCAAGTACATTTTGAATTCCAGACTTCTACTTGTAACAGAGTACTTCTACTTAAGTAAAAACATTTGTGTACTTTTTTCCACCACGGCACGGGCACACACGCTAACGAACAGTGTGCATACACAGTCATGCATGCATGAATACAATCATGCAGAGAGACACACAAATGCACAAAAAAAAGTGAATTAAAGCGCACACAAACACAAACACACACACACACACACACACACACACACACACACACACACACACACACACACACACACACAGACACGGACACTGAGGAATTGCACACATAGGCACTCTTGCGGAAACATACAAGGACTCAGCCACGGCCCGCACAGTGACGCACAGGCAGTACAAACATACATGCTACATAATATGCATGCATGCACACATTCACTCCTTACAGATAATCAATAGCACAGTAACAGTCAACACCTCCCCCCACGAACATCAAACACAGCATGGAGGTTATAGGGCTGAGGAAGGCATGATCGCACACACACACACACACACACACACACACACACACACACACACACACACACACACACACACACACACACACACACACACAAGCACACACAAGCACACACATGGATGCCTACGCATGCTTCGCTACGCAAATAACGCACACATGCAATGTGTTCTTAGCCTATACCACACATTACCCACCAATCCACCACACACAGCAGCCGCATGCAAACACAATCTAGTATCTACAGATGAGGAAAACAATGGGTGGATGGATGGATGCACACACACACACACACACGCACGCACGCACGCACGCACGCACGCACACACGCACACACGCACACACACACACACACACACACAGTGGTGGGAAGTACCTGAGTACATTTACTCAAGTATTGTATTATTATTACCATGGCAAATATCGCACACATGCATGATGGTGTTAGCCTGTACAACACATTACCCACCAATCCACCACACACAACCGCAGGCAAACACAATCCACAGATGACACAACGATGGGTGGATGTATGTGCACACACACTTGTACATACATGTACATAATAATATATATATCGTCACTGTCGGGCAGAGACCTTGTATCTCCAAGTTTCAAATTTGTATGTCTTTTCGTAAGGTAAAGCCCTGCTTCATCACACAAGACTGTCGCACAAAACTAGTGAAAATAGCAGATCTACAGTACAAGCACTCAACGCCTGGCTGTGTGCTTGTAGTTCGGCTATTTTCACTAGTTTAAATCATTTTTAAATGATAAATACAAAACGAATGGCTTTAGACATACAAGGTTTCTACCCGTCAACAACGATGAATATATACATATATATTTCTATACAGTACACAAATATATACATATATTTCTGTACAGTACACACCTGGTGCGGTTGAGTTCATAGCGGCTCTGCCAGAGCTGCAGCATGTCCTCACAGGTCTGGAGAGCTACCGCTGGGCCCAGGAGAGACTCCTCCAGCTTCACCTTAGTGAACAGCAGACTGGACACGCACGCACGCACGCACGCACGCACGCACACACACACACACACACACACACACACACACACACACACACACACACACACACACACACACACACACACACACACACACACACACACACACACACACACACACACACACACACACACACACACACACACACACACACACACACACACACACACAGTTATCCCATTAATCCCTATTCTACAAAATGCCTTCCGAATCAGTAGCTCTTCTCACACTTTCAAGATTATCTTATTTTTTTAATTCAATGATAGTAGATATACCTAAGGGCGAGGTTGCGCCATGTCTTGGCCATCTGGCCAGTGATGTATATCGGACCAGTTAACCATACATGGAGACCCCTGATACCCATATATGGAGACCCATTATCCATGTATATGGAGATATGCTGTGAGACACCAAACATGCTTACTCAGTTATTCGGTATGTGAAAGTCCCACATACTTCATACATACAATCCCTTTTATGCCTATATATGGAGATCCCTGTCTGTAGAACCAGCCACACACTTATAGGTGTCTTGGCCATCTGTCTTGGCCATATATGGATTCGAGTTGGTGTGGTATGTGCCAATGTGGCCTCCATATATGGGCATTCCCTTATGAAGTCCTGTTAGATAGGGGCTTAATATTGATGACATGCAGGGATCTCCATATAAGGGCATAAAAGGGATTATGTTAGTGTGGTTCCCCTGACATCTCAGTGATGTCAGAGGGTGATGTCAGAGCGGCAAACAGAGTGTTACACAGAGACACAGAGACAAGATGTGACTGTTTTCATACTACAAAATGACACGCTGTGAGCTTGTAGATAATTAAATGATATTAATAATAAATAATATCTAAAATGATTCTTTCCTGGTTTTAATGGGTTATATAAAAACTCTTAAAAAAGTCTTATATGACTTATATCGTCATTTGTAGATGCTTGTCGTGAGTCAATGGAAGTGAAAGTGGCCAGGTTTTCATTTTCTCTCTCTCCCATGCGGCATTATGTGACTCTCTCTCTCTCTCTCTCTCTCTCTCTCTCTCTCTCTCTCTCTCTCTCTCTCTCTCTCTCTCTCTCTCTCTCTCTCTCTCTCAAGCAATCAAAAGTAGCAGATCCAAAAGCTCAAAACACTGTGAAACACACTGAGGATTGTTACTGTATGTCCAAACAGGACTCTGATACACATCAAAAGGCAGCTGCTTTCAAAGTGTTCTGCGTTATCAGTTATAAGAAACAAATACAAATACACGCAAACATGCATGTTAGCTACTGTATATAAATACGTTCATATTGTATGCATAATGTTCTGTTTACTGTATACACATAATAATACACTTACATACAATACGGTGCTGTATGCATAAATGCACACCACAATTGTGTATTTCCCCAGGTCTTTTTTGTTAACCTTTTAGCCTTAATGTCGTACTGCGCCACATGCTGTTTAAATTTCTGACTAATTAGTATTCAATCAATAAAGGAAAAATAAATCCTATGGACCAAAATGAACAGTGAGGATTTGGCTGTGAAGGGTGGAGCCCGGGTCCCATCAACTACTGCAACAATGTATCTACTATACAGAGAGATCAATACCAAACAATGAGGGTAAAGATATTCAGTGTGTGTGTGTGTGTGTGTGTGTGTGTGTGTGTGTGTGTGTGTGTGTGTGTGTGTGTGTGTGTGTGCGTGTGCTGCAGTGCTGTGTCAAGAGGTTGATGAGGGGTGGAGAGATGGAGTGTGTTTTCACTCAGCTCTTTGTGCTGCTGAACACAACTGGTTAAGTGATGAGGGAGTCTCTGATGTGTGTGTGCGTGTGTGTGTGTGTGTGTGTGTGTGTGTGTGTGTGTGTGTGTGTGTGTGTGTGTGTGTGTGTGTGTGTGTGTGTCTAAGTGCCAGGGGGCTCTCAGAGGATGCATTCTGTCAGGGGCATCACTCATCCATGAGTGTGAACAACAGAGGAGAGAGAGAGAGAGAGAGAGAGAGACAGACAGGAGACGGAGAGCAAAAAAGACACGGACAAAGAGAGACAGAAATAAAAGAATAAAACAGAGAGACAGAGAGGACGAAATATAGTGACACAGTAGAAGAGAACAGGGACGTGCAGAGAATGTTAGAGAGGCAAGTGCTGACATTTCTAAAAGGACCTCCAAGCTCACAACGTGTCGCGCTGCGACGTGTTGTGAGCTTGGAGGTCAGCTATTTTTCTAAAAGGTCCTCCAAGCTCACAACGTGTCGC
>NC_137833.1:16733861-16748861 GCF_963921795.1 Nannobrachium achirus
GGAGAACAGTGGAAGAGGATTGGGAGTATGGTAGGGTAAAAATGGAGGAGAACAGTGGAAGAGGATTGGGAGTATGGTAGGGTAAAGATGGAGGAGAACAGTGGAAGAGGATTGGGAGTATGGTAGGGTAAAGATGCGGGGGAACAGTGGAAGAGGATTGGGAGTATGCTACAGTGAGTTGACAGTTTGCTGCGGTGCCGGGGCCATTGCTAACAGGAATCACACACATGCATGCATGCATGCATGCGCAGCACACTGCCACAGAGATATGCACAAACATGCATGTGGAAGATTATCACAGGCACAGCACGCGCCCTCGAAGCCCACGTACCTGTGCACACGCAGGCAGGCAGGCACACACACACACAACCGTAATGGGGATGCCTTGCATTAGTGCGCAATATAAGCTTTGATGTTTGCCCATGTGCGGGAGCGTACTCACACGCACGCACGCACACACACACACAAATGAATGAATGAATGAATCCCAACCAAATGATATACAGTGAAATATTATACCGTACAGTGATCTGATAAACTGAAAATTCCCGCTCTTTTCCTCTGTCAGTGTGTCCATCTCACTGTACAGTATGTCTTTACTGTTTCTACTGTATTGTAAGACTCTACTGTATGTCTCTACTGTACTGTTTGTCTCTCTATAACAACAATGCTCTACCTATATGACCTCATGGTTGCCGTGGCGATGGGGATTCCTGGCACAGAGAGAGGGATGTGATTGGCTGAGCCCAGGAAAGCGATCTTAAATGGGTCAAAGAAGGCAAAGCATCTCCACGGAATGGGTGTGTGTATATTTGGGTGAATCGTGTGTGTGTGTGTACGTATGTGTGTGTGTGTGTGTGTGTGTGTGTGTGTGTGTGTGTGTGTGTGTGTGTGTGTGTGTGTGTGTGTGTGTGTGTGCGTGTGTGTGCGTGTGCGTGCGTGCGTGCGTGTGGCCGTGTGCATGCGTATGCGTGTGAGCAGAGCAGATTGTAGTTTTCAATGGTGCATGGTAACCTCATCTAAATACCGTCACTGTCCTGCAGAAACCTTGTATCTCCAAGTTTCACATGTGTATGTTTTTTTTTTGGTAAATCAAAGCCCTGCTTCATCGTACAAAAGTGTCGCACGCGAGGCGTTGTGTGCTTGTAGATCGGTTATTTTCACTGTTGTAAATCGTTTTTAAAATAATAACAAAAAAAGTAAGGTTTTTGGACATACAAGGTTTCCACTCGACAACGATGATATTATACTGTTCTCTTCTATCTCTGTCTTCACATCAGTGCTTTCCCTTTTGCCTCTTCCTCCCTCTCTCCCTCCCCCATCCCTCTCTCCCTCTCTCCATCCTTCTCTCTCTCATTCACTCTCTCTCCCTCCCCCATCCCTCTCTCCCTCCCCCATCCCTCTCTCCCTCCCCCATCCCTCCCCCTCTCTCTCCCTCCCCCATCCCTCTCACTCTCTCTGCCTCCCCCATCCCTCTCCCTCTCTCCCTCCATCTCTCTCTCATTCACTCCCTCTCTCCCTCCCCCATCCCTCTCACTCTCTCTGCCTCCCCCATCCCTCTCTCCCTCTCTCCCTCCTTCTCTCTCTCATTCACTCTCTCTCTCCCTCCCCCATCCCTCTCTCCCTCTATCCCTCCCGCCCTCCCCCTCCCTTCCCCGATCAATTTTCTTGTTTTCCTACATTTTCTTCTCTGCCTCTTTGAGCACTCACTGTATCCCCATCCGCCTCTGCTTTCTTTGGGACCGTGGAGACCAACAGTGACCCCCAATGGTTGGACCGGGAAGTGCTTTTACCAGCAGAAAAGGGAGGAGGAGGAGGAGGAGGGGGATAAGAGAGGAGAAAAAAAGAGAAAAAAAAACATTGGAAAAACGGAAAAAGGGAAGGTGATGCAACACACATCCATTCAACCAGGATACTACAGCAGGGGTGTCGCACCAAATTCTGGGCCCTGGGTACAAGGATTCACTGCGTTATTTAGTGCTTTAACTATTGAAAAATAGCAGATATACAAGCTCACAGCGCGACAATCGGTGCCGCGCTGCAAGCTTGTAGATCTGCTATTTTTGAAAAATCGTGAAAATGTGTGCAAGTATTTGAAGGTTTTTTGAAGAAAACTATGTTTCTATGTCAGCGGTGCTGAAACCTTTTCATGTGAAGGAACCCCAAAATGATATGTATTTGGCCACGGACCCCCATCTCAAAATATTTACTTCCAGGGACCCCCCAGAAGCAAAATTTGAGTTCGCTTAAAATAATACATATATTCAAAGATTTGCACACATTTTCACGACTTTTCTACAATCTACAAGCTCACAGCGCGGCACTCTGTGCCGCGCTGTGAGCTTGTATATCTGCTATTTTTCAATAGTTAAAGTATAAAATAATTAAGGCCCATCCACCTTGGGCCCTAGTGACTCAGTCCCACTTTTCCCCCCCCTTGTGACGTCCCTGTACTACAGCACAGGTGTGCTACTTCTGCGTTGGTTGTCAAAATCAACGCAACAATGTGGAGCATGCAGCAAGATGGAAGGTAAACTGGACTGTATACTCATACAGTATACAGCACTGTTTCCCAAACACTGGGACGGGGCCCATTTGTGGGTCACAGACCAATCTTTATGGGTCATCTCCTTGTCTTTTCCTACATTAAAAATATATATTTATTTCAAAAGATATAGAAAAGATATTTTATATATTTTTTTAAATAACAATTTTATACATTTTAAAACAAATACATCTAAGAAATTCCATAAAAAATAAATAAAAGAAAGTTTGGGAACCACTGGTATACTGTACAAGACCTGGGTCAAGTAGTGCAGTGTTTCCCAAACGGTGGTTCAGGGACCCATATGGGGTATATATGGTCGCAGGTAAATATCTTATTTTTCCTACAACAAATACATAGCAACATTTTTCAAAAGTGTGTGCATAGTAAAATCCAAAGCGTTTTACACAAAAAGTATAAAGATATAAAAGGATACAAAATGGGATGGAGGATCTGTGTGCGTGTGTGTGTGTGTGTGTGTGTGTGTGTGTGTTCTCACCCAGACAGAGTGAGAGTAGGCCTACGTGAGCAGATATTCAGACGTGGGTCACACTGTAGCTGCAGTGGTAAAGGGTAAAGGGTGTGTGTGTGTGGCGTATAGGTACCGCAATGCAGTCAAGTCTGGCACGTCTAAATAAGGCTTAGAGTGTATACGTGAGTCAGGGTGTGTGTGTATCTGTGTGTGCGTGTGTGTGTGTGTGTGTGTGTGTGTGTGTGTGTGCGTGCGTGCGTGCGTGCGTGCGTGCGTGCGTGTGGTTGGCCCCCCCACACAGTAGAGCTCAGACACTCTATCCCCACAGAGAGGTCTCTGACTGAGAATGGGCCTCATTGCACCACACTCACCCACACACACACACAAACGCACGTACACGTACGCACACGCATGCTGCAGGATCACACTGCAATGTACACAAGTGACCCCGCTACGCTGCGTATTTTGTGGTTGAGCGTGTGTGTGTGTTTGAGCTCTTAAGTCATCTTAACTTTAACTTTTCAAGATCTTACAGTACCGTAACTCTGACAGTGCACAACGTTGTATGTCAGAGTTACAGACTTGTATGGGTCAATTTAGACCCCCCCGAAAGGAACCTAGAGAGTCCCTGGAATCCTCTTTGGGAACCAGTGCTCTAAGTCAGTGGTTCTCAACCTGTGGGTCGAGTGGGTCCCCAAATTATTTTGGGGGTCCCCAGATGATTGACTTAATGTGCCACATTGTTTTCTCACTCAACAGTGAACAAACCAACATAAAGTTTAAGTGTATAGAGGGTAGGCTATATCTGCACATTTCTAAAGTGACAATTTGAGGACTTTTTGATACCTCTAAAATGACAAATTAAATATTGGCCAAATTATCAAATATTAGAGGCAGAAATTCTAGACGATCTACATGCTCGCAACGCGAGGCCTTGATCTGGCGTAGATCTGCAATTTTCACAATAGAACCGTGTTAAACAAAATGTAATGCCTCAGCTCTTAGTGTTCGTAAGGGTGGGGGGGTCCCCAGTTAACATATGATTATTTTGGGGGTCGCGGCCTGAAAAGGTTGAGAACCACTGCTCCATAAGTTGTGTGGGTGCTGCTGGTTGGCTCAGGGCCAGGTTGACCTACTTGAAGTTGTCGGGGTGTTGGCTCAGGGCCAGGGTGACGGTGTCCAGGGCGTGACGGTGGTGTTTCTGGGCGCTCAGCAGCAGGGCCAGCAGGTGCAGGGAGTGACAGTCGTCCCCGCGCAGGGACAGCGCCACCTGCAGGGGCTCCATGGCCGAGGACACCTGAGGGGAAGAAAGTGGATTCACAGAGGGCACACAATGTTAACCGATGTTACAGTTTGATCGCTTTACGCAGAGGACTTTGTTGCGCACATCATAAGTAGTGATGTGTCGTTCATGAGTGATTGGTTCATAAGAATCGAATCATTAGCAAGACTCGTGAACATTCGTTCAAATCCCTGAAATGTGTCGTTCACACTTTCGTTCACACCCCCGCCCAATCACCATAATAGCCCCCTGCACACAGGACAGGAGGGCGGGCTGTAATCGCTTCCGCGATAGTGTTTTTCATGGGACGATCGCGATATGAACGGTGAACGTGAACGAATCTTTTGAACGGATCATTAACGTGAACGTGAACAAAAATGATTCGTTCACTGAATTGAACGGGATTGCCCATCACTAGTCATGAGTCTCCCTATTTTCCGAGGGCTTTGCCACGGATGGACGTGGTTTTGAGGTTAGGTTTAGGTATAGTTCATGAGTTTAAGGTTAATGGGATAGTTCACACCCCGAATTACTTTTTCTCGATCGATTACTCGATCACCCTATGGAGACTTGAATTCATGGATATTTAAAATTATTTTAAGCAAATAATTTGAGAAGACTCTTTGTGTCTCCATAGGGAACAAAGCAGGCTCTTTGTGTCTCCATAGGGAACAAAGCAGGCTCTTTGTGTCTCCATAGGGAAGAGGGGGAAGGATCCAAAATTGAAGACTCAGAGAGTGTGACAGAGGACCATACCTGGCGTACCAGGGCCAGCTGGAGAGATAGGTACATAGCGATCTGTGAATCCTGGGGGTCCAAAGTGTGGGCCCTATGGAAGAGAGGGGCAACGCGAAGTAGATATTATAGGCTTCTGACAATACAATCACATAGTGTTAATTCAGTGTAGGGATTGCACACAAATCTAACTTTTTAGTTAGATAAAGTAACTTTTTACTTTAGATATTGTATGTATTATGGATGTTCTTATCTTTGACAGACTTTTATGACTTATGACTGAGCCATGCAAGAGTGTATTGCATAATGCTGCTGTACCTTGGAAATATACTAGTATACAAAAGTATAACACTTGCAAACAGAGTATTTCTACAGTGCCAACAGTGAACAAATCAACATAATGTTTAAGTGTATAGAGGGTATCTGCACATTTCTAAAGTGACTAAAGGACTTTTTAAAGGACTTTTTTAATCTCACACATACCTCTAAAATAACAAATTAAACATTGGCCAAATTGTCAAATACTAGAGGCAGAAATTGTCAATCATTCAACAGCCGATCTACATGCTCACAACGCCTCGCAACACGAGGCATTCTGACCATGTAGATCTGCTATTTTCACAATAGAACCGTGTTATACACAATGTAATGCCTCAACTCTTAGTGCTTAGTGAACCAGAACCAAGAGTTTATTGCATGCTGCTGTACTTTGGAAATATACTGTAAGTACAAAAGTACAACACTAATTGTAACAGAATATTTCTACATAGTGGCATTTCTACTGTGAGTATATATTCCACCAGTGAGGGTATGATAGGTGTTCATACTTGTTCAGAGCTGTCAGGGCTCTCTTGTTGAACTCATCTCGGTCAGCTTTCAGAGTGGCTGAGGACAAAAAACACACAAAACACACAATCTATCGTCTTCTTTTAAGAGCCAGTGACCGATCGTATTGCATTTATTTGTAGTGATCCCGACAATAAGTTGCCAGGAATTCCTTCCATAGGAGTCAAAACGTGCGTGTTTCGTGCCACTTTACACTGGTCCGGTCACATGACACAAGTCATGTGACTCACCATGGAGTAATGGCGGCTGAGTCCAACGAGTGTTTATCTTGCTATTCTTCTGTGAAAAAATGCGGTTTTGGGTGATCAAAACCTTTTTTTGAGATAAAGGAACTTCTTTGTAGCACAATGAATAGGACTATATGGAGGATTTTCGCTGCGTGATGACGTAATCGCCCAATGGAAAGTCATGCGCGAGTCTGGCTTCACATACAGTCTGACTTCCCCGACAGTACTGTAAGGACTATATAGGATAATATAACATATTATACTGTATATCTCCCGAATATCTTCGGGATCGGCACCAACGTTTTTTTGTAATTCACAAGTTGATTATTCAGTTTATGATGATTACTATTAGGTCATATTGTTTTATTGTTTTTTTCATAATATGATAAAACTATAAAACAATATGATATGATAACAATATCTTTATTGGAATATAACTGTCTTGGTGGCTGTTTCGGGCATGGGGAAGAGGGGAACATTTCATGTTGTGTCTTAGGGTGGCTTTCATGGCCATGTCTCGAGCGCTTCTCAGCGTTGAACAATGGAGGAAATGATCGCAAAATGCACCATTTGCAGCTTGATAGGTCCTTTTGGGGTTTAAACACACATCAACGTGTAAATTAACAGCAGGAAGCCAATGTCATGAATTAAATTATCTTTCAATAGCAACGTTACGTTAGCAACTGCTGATTTTCAGAAGGTTTTCCTTCAGGGTTCCGACTGAAAAAGAGCACAGCTGCCCCTTAACTGGTGGTTCGTAAATAAGCCACACTGAGTGTACTCTACGACGACACCGCCCACTGCACTCACCACACTGACCACACACCCGGTGCGCATTTCCAAACGCACCCTTAGTCACCCCAGGACTGGGACATATGACACCCTGAGAGGGTACAGATGTAACCAATGTAACCATTTGCTTACAGTACGTCATACCCTCTCAGCAGGGTGTTCTGTCCCTTACGGGTCCATTTGGTTACATCACGGATGGATAGTGTATTGGACTGACCGTCAGAGGCCTGCAGACTGCAGCAGAGACCCAGAGCCAGGTAGGCCCTGGGCAGGAACTCTCCAGCCTGCTCTCCCATGGACACCACACTCTGAGACAGCTTCTCCCCCTCCTCCAACTAGATGGACACACACACACATTTCAATCATTTATTTATGGCCAAATAAGAGATACATTACAAGGACACAAATATTACAAGGTGCTGTAAATAACGTACAGTCAGCAAATCCTGGACAAATATCCAATACCCACACACCATTCAAGGGTACATGTAACAACGCCTTCGCCATATTTGGGGAGATTGCACAGAACAAGCAAGCCGTTTAGTTGCTTTTTTTGGCATCCCAAGTTGTTGGAAGCCTCTTACAAACAACCTATGTAAATGTCCAAGGCCATGCCAAAGATGAACACAAATAGATTGCACCTATATCCTAGCTCTGTGATGGTTCGTAGGAGCAGCTTGTATTGAATGACTTTGGTCATAAAGGCTTCCTCTAAGCTAGAATCAAAGGTACAGGAATAGAAACTGATTTACGTACGCGCGCACACACACCATAGGTGTTTTACCACGAGACAGGTATCCGTGTTAATTAGGTGCTGGCTCTTAATCAGTTTGATTCATAGGTCAGGACATCATGTTAGGTAATCAATAATACAGAGAGGTGCATGTGACCCCTGTGTGCACTCTGCTAGGCTGAACGTTTGGAGGGGTTGAGCTCGTCTCCCGTAGCGCTTAGAACGTCAGCGAGGCAGGGTGCTGACAGCGGGGGGGAGAGACAGACAGACAGACAGACAGACAGACAGACAGACAGACAGACAGACAGACAGACAGACAGACAGACAGACAGACAGACAGACAGGCAGACAGGCAGGCAGACAGAGACAGAGAGAGTACTGATGTGTGGGGTTAGTGTGAGGACGACCCAAGTAGACTCAGTTGAAGGACAGTGCAGAGTTTCCTGAAGGACAAACGCGCACACACGCTCGCACACACGCAAACACACGCGCGCACACACGCACACACACACACACAGCGGCAGGCAGGCAGACTGCAGGTGTCCGCTCTGAGCCCAGATGAGATGAAATGAGGTGAGATGAGGTGAGCGGAGCGGTGGGAGCTAAAAAGTGTGTCACTTCGAGTGAGATAACAGTGATGATGATGATGGTGTGTGTGTGTGTGTGTGTGTGTGTGTGTGTGTGTGTGTGTGTGTGTGTGTGTGTGTGTGTGTGTGTGTGTGTGTGTGTGTGTGTGTGTGTGTGTGTGTGTGTGTGTGCCATCTCTCTCCCTCTGCAGTTCTCTTTGTCTCCGTTGCTCTGAATCCGTGCACCCATTCCACTCACGTGCGTCTTGGGAGGATTAGGAGAGAGAGAGAGAGAGAGAGAGAGAGAGAGAGAGAGAGAGAGAGAGAGATTGTGCCAGAGAACATACAGTATTGCTGCTGACGGATGAGAAACGTGCACGCTATGAAAATCCCCATTTCATTCTTACGGGTCCATTTGGTTCCATCTGTACGCTTTCGACGTTAGAGACCTCTAATGGTCCCTCTGGTTCCACTGGTGCATTATCAGAGTCAAATGAACTATAAGGACAGATTAGTTTAACTGTGTGTCTGTTTCGGCGAGTGTGGGAAAACATGGCTTTGCTTTCCAACGGACATACCGGTAGCCATGCATGTTCAGAGGTTGGTCATGCATGGATTTTGAATGCTTTCCCCACATAACTTAGCCTCGTACCCGCCCTCTTCCGGAAACCATAAGTTGGTCGTTTACTAGGCTACACATAACTGGGGCAGTGGTGTAAAGCAACTAAATACCGTTACTCAAGTACCGTACTTTGAGGTATTTTTACTTTACTGGAGTATTTCCCATTTTCAGTACTTTTACTTCTGCTCCTACTACTGTACATCTCGGAGGCAAATATTATACTTTTACTCCACTACAATTATTTGAAAACTTTAGTTACTTGGTCTATTTTTATTATTATCACAAAACATACAGTATAATCACTTCAGTCCTGTAGGCCTACATTTCGTCCATTAGAAAATAGCCGATCTTTCAAATACCAGTACATTTTATACATTCAAAAACTTTGAATAATTCTGCATAATGACTATGAGTGCACTTTCTACTTTTGGTCATTTTAAGTACAGTTTGACGATTGAACAGAGTATTTTCCACATTGCGGTATTAATACGTTTACTTAAGTACTTTTTGCACCACTGCTAATGAAGTGTAAATACAGAGACAGCTGGAGAGTGGCCCTAGCTGCCCGGCGGCGGGCCTCGGCCTCGGCGTGACTGAGTGGTGGGACAAAAGGGACGTGAAGTAAAGGAAGGGGGGGGGGGGTCGCATTCATGGCGATACGATTCAATCCAATGATTTAAAATCGATATAGTAACTATTCAGCAAAGAAATGTAATCTGTGGGAAACGTGTCAATAGTGTATGTTTTTAAGGGAAAAATCTATTATTATGGAGTAAACACTGTGATTCTCTCGCAAATACATAGACATTATATTTCAACACATATGGACAAACTCGCACCTTGACATGAACACAGAGATTACACACATTTATCGATAGACTAAGAGTAGCTATATGGAATGGAAAAGTAATTAAACCCATCTTTTTAATTTTCCTTCATAAAATTGCAAAATAAAAGGCACAAATACTTAGTTTCCATACAATCAATTATTTGCACTGCAAAACGATTCGATACCGATTATCTGCATTGTAAAATGATACCGATGCGATACAAAGCCAAAACGGTACGATACATGCTTTTGCATATCGATATAGTACAATAGATCATTGCAAATTAAAATAGATTTTTTTCGATTCAGTTACTATATCGTTACACCCTAGCGCCATGCAGCCAGGCAGGCTCAGGCCAGACTGTCCGGTGTGCAGTGGAGCTCTGATGGTGGATAATGGGGGGGCGCTTTATGTAATGCCCCACTGCACTAGAACCATAGTGGCCTATTGTGATTAACGCTGTAAGCTCCTTAGTGTTCCTGGCCTGCCATGATCTCTCCAGCCTGACAGATGTGTTCTCTCCATTCCGCTGTGGTTAGCTCCTCCGCTCTAATCTCTGACCCCTTTCTCTTCTCTCTGTTCTCTCTCTCTCTCTCTCTCTCTCTCTCTCTCCCTCTCTCTCTCTCTCTCTCTCTCTAGGCACGTGCACACATAGACATCAAAGGGGGCTTGAGCCCCTGCCCTTTTATCCGTCTGTAAAAAGTGCCCTCTCCAGACCTTGATTGTCGTTTTTACTATGGTGAAAGAAATGCAAATGCCCTCTTTCCATGCCATACCTGAAGGCAGCATTCAAGAGAATTGCTATGTCTAAACCCTCCTGAACATGAATACAGCATCTTAGGGTGAAATAATTGCCCTCAATATGTAGAAATCCATGCTGTTACGCCACGTCTCCAGTATTGCCTTTTTTATGCTTAGTTTAGTGTCGTATCAAGTATTAAAAATAGCTGACCTCCAAGCTCACAATGCGTCGCTTGGAGGTCTGCTATTTGTTATATTTTCACCAAAAGGCCCCTTTAGAAATTTCAGCCCCTGCCTCTCTAACATTCTCTGCACGTCCCCGCTCTCTCCCCCCTCTCTCTCTCTCTCTCACTACTCAGGCTGCGAACAAACGGCAATCCAAGCTGGCTGACGGACGGTCACAGATTCTGTGTGTCTATACTTACAATATGTAAACCTGTTGTCATTTTTAGCACTAAAAAAAACATTAGAGCTACAACCTTTGTAACCTCTTGTTTCCAGCACATACACATGTTATGCGCAAGAACTCGACAGAAACCAATCCTATTCGGCAAGGTCAAATAAACAACTCGGCCGACTGATTTGTTTTAGTGGAATGGATTTGTTGTGCGGTGAGAGAGGACATGCAGGTGGCCGGAGTGACCGAGGAAGACATGGAAAACAGAAGATAGATAGAACAGATGATCCACTGTGGCGGAAACGGATGGGAATTCGCCCGAAAGAAGGAGGAGGATCTGAGGGTGTAGACTTGAAGGAACAAAACCTGCAGGGGGTCTTCAACGTTTTCAGGCCAAGGACCCCTTGGTTGAGAGAGAGATGAAGCAGGGACCCCCACAACCTTTTCATAGATTCCATATAGTTTAATTGTTTGACAGCACAATCAGCAGTGTATTTTGGATTCATGTCAATTCATGTTTTCAGATGAAAACCACTTGAACTATTTAACCACTTGAACCGTCATTACTGAATAAACTTGACCTTGCACTCTGTACTTAGTCTGCTCTTTTTCACCACACCGAACCTCTTTGCAGAAAATAGCCGATCTACAAGCTCACAACGCCTCGCAGCGTGAGGCGTTGTGAGCTTGTAGATCGGCTATGTTTGGCAAAAGTTCTCAGAATAAGGACACTAGTAGGGTTCAAGTGGTTAATATAAAAAAAGGAGAAAAAAGTTTCTATCACACAAAGATTTGGAGGACCCCCTGTAGTAACTCTGAGGAACCCCTAGGGGTCATGGACCCCGTGTTGAAATGATGACCCCCATATGATGACTTTGTGCTAGGGGCCACCAGAAGTGAACAAAGTTTTGTCACCCTACAACACGAATATGGTTAATGTTGTTGAAATGAATGTGATGCTGTATTTTATTATATTACTAAATTATATTAATTTTACTGGGTACACTCTGGAACCCCCCTCCCTCCCCCCTCCTGCTTTGAGAACCACTGATTCAGTGCATAATGCGCTATTACCATCAGGCAGAAGGTACAGGCCAGGGTGCTGTCCCTACCAATCATTTGGGCTGGCAAATCATGGGTGCCTGCTAGTATTGCACTGCTGAACACACTGTGAAACGAGCACAGGTCTCCACCAGGCCACACAAATCGGCCTGTTATAGCGCCACCATGAGGCTGATTTAAAAAATGTGGGGCAGAGGTTCTGAATTAGCATCCAGGGAGTGTGTGTGCTCAGTTTGGCAGCGATCGGGCCAACGGCGCCGGAGATTAGCTGGTAACAACCAGGCCACACAAATCGGCCTGTTATAGCGCCACCATGAGGCTGATTTGAAGAATGTGGGGCAGAGGTTCTAGATTGGCATCCAGGGAGTGTGTGTGGTCAGTTTGGCAGCGATCGGGCCAACGGTGACTGAGATTAGCTGTTCACAAACTGCGAGGACGCACGCACGGACGCACGGACGGACGCACGGACGCACGGACGGACGGAGGGGAAAACATACTCTCCCTCAGCCTTCGGCTGGTGGAGACAATGAACCACTTAAGCCCTACTTCATTTTACCACGGTGAAAAGTGCTAGAAGAAGTACTGAAATGTTTTACTTAAGTAAGCATCAATTCCACAATGAAGAAATACTGTGTTATGTTGTAAGTAAAAGACTGGTATTCAACACTTACTTGAGTAAAAGTACAAAAGTTATTGGCATCAAAACATACTAAAAGTACAAAGAGTACTCAGCTCACAACTGCGTCACAACTGCATCACAACGTGTCACATCGCTACAATCCAGTAAAGTAAAAAATACCTGAAACTACTACTTGAGTACAGTACTTGAGTAAATGTTACTTTACGCCACTGGCAACAAGTAGTCGAGCTTGTAGATCGGCTGAGATGCTTTTGAAAAGTAAAAAAATACAAAATTGGGCACTAGGTTGAAAGTAGAACCTCTGTCTGTGTGTGACGATGCTGCAACATATGCAAGGAACATTGGTGATATGTTTTTAATGTGTTTTGATGGATACAGCTCCAGTGGACACCAAAACATTGTGGGCACCTTTGCACAAACTGGCTGTTTTTGCAAAATGTTGTAATTAAGTATACGTACATGATTCGCCCTTCAATGACCGGATATCACAAGTTTTGCATCAATTTGTAATATTGGGCCTTAAATGTATACACAAATATGAATATGTATTTGCCCCTCATTTGTAAAATAAATGGGAAATAAATACCGGTATATAGGCCTATAGAATGGTGCCCACTGCCCAGTGTTCCCAGGGGCCCACTGTTCCGGTTTCCGTACAGGACTGTGATAACAACATACAGTACAAATAAACATCTATTATATTACGTAAGATACCTGTCACATGTGTGTGTGTGTGTGTGTGTGTGTGTGTGTGCATGACATACGGAGCACGCAGGCTGAACTAATAGCCGGGAGGATGTACAGGATCCATGAGACTCGTGCTGCTGTGGCATGTGTGGATAATTTTGCAGTATCTCATACAGTATGTATCGTCACTGTCGGGTGGAAACCTTATATGTCCAAATCTTACTTACTTTACTCATCTTACTTTTCAGAAAATCAGTAAGATGCCAAAGGGTGTCATTAAGGTGAGACACCCCAGGTGAAAACATGAAAAAAATTAAAATTGTAAATCTTGAGATTTTGTGCAATTTTGCTAAGACGCCTAAGGGCGAAAAGCGACCTTCGCGCCAACTGTCTTGGCCATATATGGATTCTGTTAGTGTGGTTCTCCTAACAGGGCATCATCTGGCATACAATCCCTTTTATGCCCATAAATAGAGATCCCTAACAGAATCCCTTTTATGCCCATATATGGAGATCCCTTCTCTGAGTATCTGACATCACTGTGATGTCACCTGTTTAAGCCCATATATGGAGATCCCTGCTCTGAGTATCTGACATCACTGTGATGTCACCTGTGATGTCACAGTGATGTGTCAGGGGAACCACAGTGTCAGGCGTTACCCGTCTGGACGGACGTCTACGGACAAGCTGTGACGGTTCTGATAGTATAATGCAATCTCTTTTTAAAATAGGGTAGGGCATTCTTTATGAAACAACATAAAAAAGTTGAAATAAGGAGATACAAGGTTTTGGCCTGACGACGACAACATCTTTCTGGGCTGTATGGTTGTTTTGATGATGGTATTGTTGATAGTACGTATCTGTGTCTGTGTCTGTATTCTCCCACACATCAGACATTTGCATAATATGTGTGCCGTCTTCAACATTTCTGTATCTTTTGCCACAAAGACATGAAGGACTCTTTGAACACGGGTTGGCTCCAGTGTTCATCATTTTGACAGCTAATTTTGATTCAGCCCTATTTCAACTTTGGCTATTTGAAAATAGACAATCTAAAAGCTCACAATGCTCCACGATGCGAGGCATTGTGAGTTTGTAGATCTGCTATCTTCTGTGAAATGGGACATGCGTCTGCGTAATGAGTACTTTTACTTAAGAATATTTTGATGCCAATACTTTTGTACTTTTACTCAAAGTAATTGTTTGATCACCAGACTTTTACATTGCGATATTGATACTTTTACTTAAGTAAAAAAAGTGTACGCTGTGTTTGTTGTGCCTAGTGTACGCTGTGTTTGTGTAGTGTGTGTGTGTGTGTTTTCACGAATGCATGTCATGGTACACACTGTGTGCACATAGAGTGTCTGTGTGTGTTTGTTTGTATGAATGCATGTCATGTCAGGGTATAAAAGGGTCCTTGTGTTGTGGAAACAGAGAGCCTGCTGGCCCCAGGGACCCTCGGCCTGCTTAATCGGCTCATGCATGGGGGCCTAGCTGCTAATGACAGAATCCAACATCCCCGGGCTCCTTTTTATAAGGAGCAACGTAATCTGCGGCTTGCACAGCCGACCTCGTAACCTTGGAGAGAGAGCACACGTTACTTTAACTACGAACAGCGGCTTTTCTGTCTGGTCTGGTATAGCTTACACACACACACTGGCTCAACTACGTCGTAACAACGGCATGTGTGGCGGGCACCTTGTCGAGACATTGGGGAATTTAAGGAGCCCGTTTCTACTACCGCAATGTGAGGCGGGACTACGGCTGCTATGGCGTAATCGCTGTTGCGGTCCAAATCATTAAGCAAACAGCCGTCGGCGACG